>NC_141993.1:92275576-92285576 GCF_049901715.1 Pseudonaja textilis | reverse complement strand
GAGGAGAGAAAAGGAAAGGGAGGGAAGAAGGAAGGAAGGAAAGAGAGAAAAGGAAAGGGAGGAAGGAGAGAAAAGGAAAGGAAGGAGAGAAAAGGAAAGGGAGGAAGAGAAAAGGAAAGGGAGGGAGGAAGGAAGGAAGGAAAGAGAAAAGGAAAGGAAAGAAGGAGAGACAAGGAAAGAAAAAGGAAGGAGGAAAGAAACGGAAAGGAAGGAAGGAAGGAGAGAAAAGGAAAGGAAGGAGAGAAAAGGAAAGGAAGGAGAGAAAAGGAAAGGGAGGGAGGAAGGAAGGAAGGAGAAAAGGAAAGGAAGGAAGGAGAGAAAAGGAAAGGGAGGAAGAGAAAAGGAAAGGGAGGGAAGAAGGAAGGAAGGAAGGAGAGAAAAGGAAAGGGAGGAAGAGAAAAGGAAAGGGAGGGAGGAAGGAAGGAAGGAGAGAAAAGGAAAGGAAGGAGAAATAAGGAAAGGAAGGAGAGAAAAGGAAAGGGAGGGAGGAAGGAAGGAAGGAGAAAAGGAAAGGGAGGAAGGAGAGAAAAGGAAAGGGAGGAAGAGAAAAGGAAAGGGAGGGAGGAAGGAAGGAAGGAGAAAAGGAAAGGAAGGAGAGAAAAGGAAAGAAAAAGGAAGGAGGAAAGAAAAGGAAAGGAAGGAAGGAAGGAGAGAAAAGGAAAGGAAGGAGAGAAAAGGAAGGGGAGGGAGGAAGGAAGGAAGGAGAAAAGGAAAGGAAGGAAGGAGAGAAAAGGAAAGAAAAAGGAAGGAGGGAAGGAAGGAAGGAAGGAAGGAAGGAAGGAGAGAAAAGGAAAGAAAAAGGAAGGGGGAAAGAAAAGGAAAGGAAGGAAGAAGAGAAAAGGAAAGGGAGGGAGGGAGGGAGGCAGGAAGAAAGAAAAGGAAGGAAGGAAGGAAAGGAAAGAAAGAAAAAGAAGAGGAGGGGAGGGGGAGGGAGGAGAGGAAAGGAAAGGGGAAAGGAAAGAAAAAGGAAAGAGAAAGAAGGAAAGGAAAGAGAAGGGAAGGAGAAGGAGGAGGGAGGGAGAGAAGGAAGGAAGAGGAAGGGAGGGAAGGAAAAAGGAAGGGAAGAACAGAAGGAAGGAAGGAGAGAAGAAAGGAGAGAAAGGGGAGGGAGGGAAGGAAGGAAAGAAGGGGAAGAGGAGAGCAGAATTGGTTGATGTTGGCGCAGAATCCCGAGTCCAGGAACTTCCTTTGCAGGCCAACCGGTTTCCTTTCAGCTCAGAGTTTTTGGCATCCAGCGAAGTGCCCGGGGGGGGGGTGCATCTGTTTGTCTAACTCCTTCTCTGTTGCCCCCCAAACTCCTTCGGAGGTGTAACCTCCACTTGTAGGGGATTGATCCGCAGCTGCAGCCTCCGACTCCTCCCCACCCGGTATCCTAACTACAACCTGAGAAGATTAGTTGTAGAAGGGCGCCCCCAAGTGGCTGAGAGCCCACACTGAGCGGACCAGTGTGTGTGTGGGGGGGAAACGGGGTGCCTCCCCGCCCTTGCCCTGCTGGGGCCCCTAAGATGCAGAAATTTGGCTGACTTCCTTTTCACCCCGAAGCTCAGTTGGAGGCGACAATTATCAAAGGAGGCATCCACTGTATAATTAGGAATTAGGACTAATTAAGATTCCTAATTAACGCCTGTCGCCCTGGAAAGCAGGAATGTTAAGAACAGGAATGAAAAGCAGAGATTTGTCTCTGGGGATCCTCAATTATCCAGGCCAGGATTGTCCCAATGGTGGTTTGTTTTTGGTTTTTTTTTCCCGGGGGCACCTGGACTTTCTGCGGGGTTTTTTTTCTTTGAAGACGTTTCGCTCCTCATCCGAGAAGCTTCTCCAGTTCTGACAGGGTACAGATCAACCTCCAAGCAGCCTCAACCCCTCTCTAAAAGGAGGCAAATGACCAGCTGCCTGCAAGGAGTATCAATCCTTCCGTTCTCCACCCTCCAGTCAGAGCGGAGGAAGCTTCTGGGAGGAGAAGAGAAACGTCTTCAAAGTACAAAACCCAGAAAGTCCAGCCGCCTCTTGGAAAAGCACCTCTGAGACAACTGAGGACGCAGACAAATCTCCAAGTGGCCTCAATCCCTCTCTAAAAGGATGCAAGTAACCAGCTACCTGCAAGGAGTCTCAATTCTTCCCTTCCTCACCATCAAGTCAGAACGGAAGAAGCTTCTGGGAGGAGAAGCGAAATGTCTTCAAAGGGAACAAAACAGAAAGTCCAGTTGCCTGTTGAAAAAAAAAAGAAACCTTTGGTGGTTAGAAATGGAAGGAGGAACAAGTTTAAAACCTCCGAGTAAAAAATAAAAAGCAAAGTAAAAAAATCCAGAAGGCTAAAAGGTTCACAAGATAGCAAGGTGTGTGTGTTTGTGTGTGTGTGTTTGTGTGTGTTTGTGTGTGTGCATCCCCGGTCTGCATCACACAATGCTACATGTAATTATAACTAATTTACAATATCCTAATTTCCTTACAACTTGTTAGAGTTTATTACAGAAATCAAATCCAGAAAGCACACACAGATGACGGATTCAGCAGGATTCGTTAACTTCTTTACAGACATAACAACGTATGAGTAAAACGTACAATACCCATAGTAGTTTCTTCCCACGTGGTCATAGTTGCAAGCAGCTTCAGAGCTGAGAGCGGACTCGTTTCAGTTCTCAGCACAGCACTCAGAGCTGCAGTTTCAGTTTCCATTTCAGCCTTTATTGGCTGACCTTAGTACCATGTCTCCGCCAGTTCGTGACTCTTCTGACCTAACTAATGGAGATTTCCTTGACAAATAGAGATACCTCTATTTTATTGCTCTTTTATTTTACTTCTGTCCTCTTTACACTGTTGTTCTTTTCTCTTTTTTTTTTCCTTTTTGTTATTGTAAACTGGAGTAAGTCCATGGCGAAAAATAAAAAAATAAATTCATTTTAACGAATGATAAATGGTCTACCAGGCCAGATCAGACCTTTTGAGAACGGTGGGGTCCGTCCTTCCTCCTTTTGGTCAGCCTTCACCTCTTCTCCCTTCTCTTTGTCCTTCAGGAGCGAATCCAGGCCGACGAGATCATTGCCTTGTTAGACCACCAACCCTTCAGTCCCACCGAGCCGGACATCAATCCCAAAGACGAGCTATGAACCAAACGAAAGGAACTCTCTACTCCAAATATTTATTTAATAATATTGGTTGTAAATCTTATGAGAACCCTTTTTATTTTTGTACGGAGCCTTGGTAATAATTTAAAGGTGGGGGTGACGCGAGAAAGGCAGTGGGCTCTTCCATCTCCTCCTCCAGGAAGTTCTCCAGAACTTCCCCAGCAGTAGCCCAAAGAGGCCATTTTGTCTCGGCCGTGGAGCTTCTCTCCAGAAGTTGCGGTTGCTCCATCACTGGAGGTTTTTAAGAAGAGATGAACGTAAATGGATGAATGAATGAATGAGCTAGAAGGGACCTTGGAGGTCTTCTAGTCCACCCCTCTGCCCAAGCAGGAGACCCTACCAATGGTGGGGTCTCAAATCATTTAACAACCGGTTCTCTGCCCTCATGATTTCTTCCAACCGGATCTTGTGAACCGGTGCAAACCGGCTGAATCCCACCACTGGACCCTACACCAGTGACTGTCCAGTCTCTTCTTAAAAACCTCCGGTGTTGGAGCGCCCGCAACTCTTAGTGGCAAGCAGTTCCACTGGTTAATTGTCCTCACAGTCAGGGGATTCCTCCTTAGTTCTAGGAGGCTCTTCTCTTAGTAACAGCATTTGAAGGGACCTTGGAGGTCTTCTAGTCCACCCCTCTGCCCAAGCAGGAGACCCTACCAGTGGTGGGGTCTCAAATCATTTAACATGATTTCTTCTGACAACCAGTTCCACCAAACTGCTCAGAAAATGAACAACCGGATCTTGTGAACCGGTGCGAACCGGCTGAATCCCGTCGTTGGAAGCTATAACCATTTCAGATCAATGGTTGTCCAATTGCTTCTTAAACTCATCCGGTGATGGAGCAGCCACAACTTTCTGGAGGCAACTTCTGTTCCACTGGTGAATTGTCCTCACGGTTAGGAAGTTTAATTCCACCTTAATTCCAGGTTGCTTCTCTTTTTGATCGGTTTCCAAAAATTGGACCGGAAGGCTTCTCACCAGAAGTTGTGGGTGCTCCGTTACTTGAGGATTGTAAGAAGAGATTGGAGATCCATTTGTCCAGAATAATGTAGGGTCTCCTGCTACAGCAGGGGGTTGGATTAGATGACCTTCCCAGTTCCCTTCTAGCTCTATTCTGCTTGAAGTTGTTGAGAGAAGCAACGTGGAATTAAGGAGAAACTTCCTAAAAGTGAGGACCATTAATCCGTGGAACAGCTTCCTTCCAGTTGTAGGTCTTCCATCAGTGGAGGCTTTTAAGGAGAGGCTGGACAGTCACTTGCCTGGAATGGGGGTTGGACTAGAAGACCTCCAAATAGTCCCTTCCGGCTCTATTCTGATGGATCGATTGAATCTGCAGGGCGTGTGATCCGTTGGCTCTCTTCTCCCAACTCCAAAAACCTGCCGGAGTTGGCCAGAAGTCTTCGCGGTTGATAAACCTTTCCAGCACTTTCCTTCCGCTCCAAAGCTGGAAGGAAATTCCCAAGATTGGGAATGAAAAGAGCTGGCTAAACCTCCCCCAATAGCAAGAGCACTTAGACTTATATGGTGCTGTACGGTGCTTTAAAGCCCTCTCTGAACCGTTGACAGAGTCAGCATATTTCCCCCACCAATCCGGGTCCTTATTCCACCAACCTCGGAAGGACGGAAGGCTGAGTCAACGTCAAAGCCTGGTGAGATTCGAACTGCCAAATTGCAGGCAGCCGGCAGTCAGCAGAAATAGCCTGCAGTACTGCACTCTGACCACTGCGCCACAAAAAAATATATATGAATTTTTGGATTTACTGTATTTCCCAATGGCCTAAAATGTGCTGGCACTCATATATTGTATGCCCATCACCTTGTGCCCGATCTAACAATGCTGCCCACGCAGACAACAAGGGCTAATTTTCTAAACCAGCATTTCTCAACCTTGGACCCTTTTAAGGTGCGTGAGGGGAGTGAGGTTAAGTTGTATGTAAACAAAGGCTGAACCTCACTCTCTTCTAACACGGATGATATTACCTAGTTGGGTCTACAAGAAAGCAACTCAGCCCAGAGACTCCCCACCACTTTGGCTGAACCGGTCTCGGGTGCAAATGTGCTGGGAATCCGCGTTCTTGATTGAATGCAGAAGAACAGGGTGGGCTGAAAGTAGGGTGGCTCCGTAAATCCTTTAGATGAATCAAATAAACTGGATTTGGGCCAACGAGGGTGCAACCCCTGCATTGCATTAGAAAGGAAACCGAGAGGAAATCGATGGTAACCGCTGAATTTTGTCTGAGCCCAGGAGGAATAAATTAAACTCAGAAAAGTAACCTGCCTCTGTGTTTTACTTCTTCTCTGTTATTATATCCTCCTCTTGCTTCTTATCCGATCAGTACAAGTCATCCTCGGGTTACAACAGTTCGTTTAGGGACATCTGAAGAAGGAGAAGGAGGAGGAGGAGGAGGAGGAGGAGGAGGAGGAGGAGGAGGAGGAGGAGGAGGAGGAGGAGGAGGGATTCAGCTGGTGGGGAAGGGGAAGGGGAGGAGGAGGAGGAGGAGGAAGAAGAGAGGAGGAGAAGAAGAAGAAGAAGAAGAAGAAGAAGAAGAAGAAGAAGAAGAAGAAGAAGAAGAAGAAGAAGAAGAAGAAGAAGAAGAAGAAGAGGAGGAGGAGGAGGAGGAGGAGGAGGAGGAGGAGGAGGAGGAGGAGGAGGAGGAGGAGGAGGAGGAGGAGAAAAAGAAGAGGAGGAGGAAGGGGAGGAAGAAGAGGAGGAAGAGGGGAGGAGGAGGAGGAAGAAGAAGAAGAAGAAGAAGAAGAAGAAGAAGAAGAAGAAGAAGAAGAAGAAGAAGAAGAAGAAGAAGAAGAAGAAGAAGAAGAAGAAGAAGAAGAAGAAGAAGAAGAAGAAGTGGATTCAGCCGGTTCAGGCCGAACCGGAAGTTAAATTTACACCTGGTTCACTGAACTGGTAGTTGAACTGACTGGCTGGCCCCTCCTACCCCCTCCTGCCCCTCCCAGGTGTCTCCACTTGACCCGTTTTGGCTGCAGGTAAGTGCAGGGTTTGCACGGAGGCTCTGGGAGGATGAAAAACGGCCCGGCCCGAAGGTCTGGAAACAGGCCTGTTTCTGGGTTCTGGAGCCCAGGGGAGGCCGTTTTCTCCCTCCCAGAGGCCTGAGGGAAGCCTCCGGACTCTGGGGAAGGCAAAAAACAGTTCCAGTAGGCCATGCCCACCCAGCAACTGGACAGCAAACCGGTCGCTGGGAGTTTTGAATCCCATCCCCGATTACATAATATAACAGAATAAATAAATACAGAATTATGCATATACCCACATAAATTATCTGACACAGAAACAACACAGTCTCATTCCAATGTATACTTGTACGGGGTGAGAGAAGCAAATCTTGCGAGTTTACTCGACGGATGGCCTAGGGAAGAAAGCTGTTACAGGATCTCACCAGAAGTCCTTCTAGAATAATACTTTGAAACTGTTAGGGATACACCCTAGCAGACTGTGCACGGCAGGCAGGCAGGCAGGCAAAAATATGTGAGATAAACGTTTTTGTAGCTTACACTCAGTAAAACAGATACACTGTGCTAGTTAAATAGTTTATTCCAGTAAGAGTCATAGCATAGTCAAAAAAACCAGTCCATATATCATTCACTAGTTCAGTCCGTCCAGGGATTATACAGTTGCAAAGTCCAGTGTCGAAAAAGAGGTCAGTAAACTTACAAATATCAGTCCAGTAATAGATCTCCTTGCAGTAGAGATATAAAGAAGTCAAACCTCCTTTCTTCCTTCGACGTTCAAAATTCAGCAGCAGGGAACACGCAGTTAGCAAACCATCAATCCATCAAATCCAGCAATCGTCAGCAATCCAGCAGGTTCTCTTGCTCCCTCTTATGGCGGTTTCACAACCGCGCCCAAAAGTACATGCTTTGCAGTTTAAAGTGACACACACTTAAACTTACTATCATCGTTTAGATATATTATTTTACCCAAACTACGTTAGGTAACCTTGTTATTCCTAACAGAAACCTCCTCCCAGAGGGGAGCAACAGAAACGGGCCATAAAGTGGGTGAGTGCGGGGTGTCTCTAACAACGCTTTGAGCTCCAAGCACACAGCCCTTATAAGAAGCATTCTGACGGACGGGAAATGAGCTTCCTACAATCTTCTCGGTTGTCCTCACCATTCTCTGTAGGGGCTTTCTATTATCTGTGGCACTGCGGCCACCGAAGCAAACAGGGGATGCGGTTTGTTAAAACGCTCTCCGTCGTGCCTCTGCAAAAAGCAGCCAGGACAGAAAGAGAAAAGATAACGCTCCGCTCGTCCGATGTAGGAAATGCAGACGGCGGTTTGCACGCTTCGCGAAGGATGACGTGTGGAGAAACCAGTTCAGATTGTGAGTTATATTCCCCCCGCCAAGATAATTAACAATGTTGACGTCCTCCACGGCTGTGTATTGAGTGGAGTACGACCATGCCGGCTCTTTCTAAAATTTACGACGATCTCCTTCGTTTGATTAACATTCAGAACCAGGGTCCTTTTTTGGCACCAGTCCACCAGAGCCTTCGCTTCTTCCCTATAGGCACCTTCGTTGTCATCCTGGATAAGACCCGCCCCTGATGTGCCACCTGCACAACCTGAAGTGTACAACAGCCCTGAAGAAAGTGGCTTACGGCTTTCTTTTTTTTTTTTTCACACTTAACAACCCTTGAAGCATCCTCACGGCCCTGGGATCAACGCTCAGATGCCCGGCAACTGGCTCGTATTTACGACAGTTGCAGTGTGGATCCATGAGGAAGCCAGATTCACTTAACGACCGGGTGACCAACCGGACAAAGGGTTCGTTTAACTACTGGGGCAAGAAAAAAAAGGGTGTAAAAGGGGACACAACTCGCTAGAGAACCGTCCCATTGAGTCACAGGAAAACAGCGGTTTAACTGTCCCATCTAGCAGTAGAAAATGTTGCTAAACGGGTCCATGGTCGTAAGTCAAAGACTGCCTGTACTTACTCCGTGCTTTTTCTGATCTAGACTCCAGGCTGCAGCTTTTTCGGGGGGCAAGTGAGCCCTTCAATCTCTCCAAATTTGGCCCCTTTCAGACTCATCGACTTCAACTCCGCAGAACTGAAGAGGGTGAAATCCAAACGGAGAGGCTGCAGAGGAAAGGGATCACAAGAGATGAAGCCTAGTTGATGCTTAAAGTAGCCAAGGTTGGAGACCCCTGCCCCAAAGGGATCTAGGGGTGCATTGTTTCACCTCCAGTCGCCAACAGGTGGTGCCCTTGTGACAGTTCCTAGATCTCTGACGGCAGGAAGGACAGGATTCCTTCTGCAGGGAGGTGCTTATCTATTCATTTGTTTCATTTAATTTATTTTAGTTTCTCGCGCATGTATGAGAAAACAAGTCTGAATATAACAAACATATGAGTATAAACAGGTATAAGAGCATACATAATAAACAAGTGCGAGTAAATGGGAAGAGTAGGACAGAGACGGTGCATACATAATGAACAAGTGCGAGTAAATGGGAAGAGTAGGACAGAGACGGTGCATACATAATGAACAAGTGCGAGTAAATGGGAAGAGTAGGACAGAGACGGTGCATACATAATGAACATGTATGAGTAAATGGGAAGAGTAGGACAGAGACGGTGCATACATAATGAACATGTATGAGTAAATGGGAAGAGTAGGACAGAGACGGTGCATACATAATGAACATGTATGAGTAAATGGGAAGAGTAGCACAGAGACGGTGCATACATAATGAACATGTATGAGTAAATGGGAAGAGTAGGACAGAGACGGTGCATACATAATGAACATGTATGAGTAAATGGGAAGAGTAGGACAAAGACGGTGCATACATAATGAACATGTATGAGTAAATGGGAAGAGTAGGACAGAGACGGTGCATACATAATGAACATGTATGAGTAAATGGGAAGAGTAGGACAAAGACGGTGCATACATAATGAACATGTATGAGTAAATGGGAAGAGTAGGACAGAGACGGTGCATACATAATGAACATGTATGAGTAAATGGGAAGAGTAGGACAGAGACGGTGCATACATAATGAACATGTATGAGTAAATGGGAAGAGTAGGTCAGAGACGGTGCATACATAATGAACATGTATGAGTAAATGGGAAGAGTAGCACAGAGACGGTAGGCACGCTGGCGGGCTTACGCACGACCTCTTAGGAGTGGGGTGAGGTCCCTGGTTGACAGTTCAGAGGGTTAAAGTTTTGGAGGGTTTGAGGATGTCACAATAGTCAGGGAGTGAGTCCCACGCAGTGACCACTCTGTGGCTGAAGTCGTAGTTTCTGCCATCAAGTTTACTTTGAGTTTGCATCTATTGTTTGCTCGTGTGCTATTGCGGTGGAAGCTGAAGTAGTCGTTGACAGGTAGGACATTGTAGCAGACCGTTTTGTGTAGGAAGCTTAGATCGGACCGTAGAGTGGCGTAGTTGTAGGTTGTCCAGGTCCAAAATTTTGAGCCTGGTGAAGACATTAGGGATTCTATTGCAGGTGGAGGAGTGGTCACCACACTATAAAAAAGAGGTTGAGACTCTAGAAAAAGTGCAGAGAAAAACAACCAGGATGATGAGGAGACTGGAGGGTGAAACCTATGAAGAACGGTTGCAGGAACTGGGCCTGGCTAGTCTAGGGAAGAGAAGGACCAGGGGAGACAGGAGAGCAGCCTTCCAATATTTGAGGGGCTGCCCCAGAGAGGAGGAGGAAGGGGGTCAAGCTATTTTCTAAAGCACCTGAAGGCCAGACAAGGAATAACGGATGGAAAGTGATCAAGGAGAGATTCAACCTGGAAATTAGGAGAAACTTTCTGACAGGGAGAACAATCAACCCATGGAACAGAAGTTGCCTTCAGAAGTTGTGGGAACTTCATCCCTGGAGGCTTCCAAGAAGAGACT
>NC_141993.1:92230576-92270576 GCF_049901715.1 Pseudonaja textilis | reverse complement strand
CGTCCATTTACCTGGAGCCAAGCTGCACTAAAGGCCTCCAGTAAAGTAACACAATGTTGCCAGCCAATCAAGAGCCAAAAAGAGCCAAAAAAACAGACAGGAGATATTAGAAACACCAATCAAGCAGAACACAGCAAACTCCAAGACCAATAAACACAGACCAAGACTCCCAACCAATCAGGGTGAAGAAAAAACCATTCTGGCACAGCAGTAGGCTAGCACCAAATTTAAAACAGAAACGGCTGTGAAAGTCTGACTCACAGACGAACACAATACAGAAGCCTGATGATGGCAGATGAGATTCTGCCAAAATGTCGCTACAACTTTAAAAGCACAACTACAGTGACGTGGGAAAATACCCGAACAAAGCTGAATGCCATAAATGAAAACAAGTATATACATAATAAATGAGTAGAAATAAATGGGGACAGTGAGACAGGGACAGTGAGCAGGCTGGTGCGCTTATGCACACCCCTTGATAGACCTTGTAGTAATGGAGTGAGGTCCATGGTATACAGTTTAAGGTTAAAGGGTTTTTTTGAGGGGGTGGGGTTGAGGATGTAACAACAGAGTCAGGTAGAGGATTCCAGACATTGACCACTCTGTGGCTGAAGTCGTAATTTCTGCCATCGAGTTTGGAGCGGTTTACTTTGAGTTTGTATCTGTTGTTTGCCCGGGTGTTATTGCGGTGGAAGCTGAAGTAGCCGTTGACCAGTAGGACGTTGTAAGCAGACCATTTTGTGTCGGAAGCTTAGGTCAGACTGTAGGGCGGCGTAGTTCTAGATTGTCCAGGTCCAAAATTTTGAGCCTGGTAGCTTATGGTAACTTTGGGGGATGCGACCAATGAGCCCAACATTTTTGACCTGAGCCTTGAGAAACCGGAAGGAGAAACCGGTTGCCTAGATAGTCCTTGACTTATGACCACAATTAAGCCCAACATTTCTGTGGCTAAGTGAGACACGTGTTAAGACTATCGGTTTTGTCCCGTTTTACGACTTCTCTTGCCACTGATGTTAAGTGAATCACTGCAGCTGTTAAGTCAGAAACACTGTCGTTAAGCAAATCTGGCTTCCCTATTGACTTTGCTCGTCATTAAGTCGCAAAAGGGGGGCGTCACGTGACACCCCCCCACACACAGGACACGGCACCCGTTGTAAGTATGAGTCAGCGGCCCCATCTCTGCCTCCGATGCAGAGCACTCGTCAGATCCTTCCCCAGACTCCAGGTAGACCAGACCGGAAACACAACCAGATGAGCTAACGCTACCTTAGTGTAAAGCTACATCAAAAGGATCTTGCAAGAAAAATAACAGACTCTTCCGCGGTCTCCTTTGCAGCTGGCGAAGTTAGGGAGGCCCTCTTCTGACGCTCTTTCTACATCCATTATGCACCTCTGGGCCGTGCAGTCTCTTATCGGGCTGTTCTTTAAAGCGAGATTTTGCAGGTCTGAAAGTACAAACCTCTCGCTATCTTTTTTACAGCTTCAGAAAGTAAAGAGGGTTTCTTCTGGTCCTCTCTGTCCAGCCGTTATTCGGCTGTGGGCTGAGCTGCCTCTTATCTGCCTCTTCTCTAAAGCTTCGTAGAATCGTGTAAGTTGGAAAGTTACAATTCTCTTTTACGATCTCTTTTAGAACCGGAGAAACTAGGGAGGGTTTCTTCTGAGCCTCCACCCATTATGCAGCTGTGGGATCTGCCCTCCCTTATCTGACTGTTCTTTAAAGCTGCATTGACAAAACCTTGCAAGTTTGAAGGTACAAATCTCCCCCTGTCTCTTTTACATCCCGAGAAACTAGGGAGGGTCCTCTCCGATCCTCTTTCTCTGCCTTTTTATGCAGCTGAGGGCTACGTGCTCCCTTATCTGACTGTTCTCTAAAGCTACATTAACAAATGACTTCCATGTTGTAAGCCTGAAAGTACAAATCCTCCACCATCTCTTTTGCAATCTGAGAATCCAGGGTGGGTCCCTTCTGAGCCTCTTTCTCCACCTTTTATGCAGCTGAGGGCTCTGCACTCTCTTATCTGACTCTTCCCTAAAGCTACATTAACAGGTTTGAAAGTACAAAACTCCCACCGTCTCTTTCATCATCTGAGAAAGCAGGAGGATCCTTTCTGTTCTTCCTTCTCCACCTCTTATGCAGCTGAGGGCTAAGCTATCTCTTATCTGGCTGTTCCTTAAAGCTAAAGATTCCCTTCGTACATCCGTGCTAGTCGTTTCTGGCTCTAGGGGGCGGTGCTCCTCTCCGTTACAAAGCCGAAGAGCCAGCTCCGTCCAAAGACGTCTCCGTGGTCATGTGTCCAGCATGACTAAATGCCAAAGGCGCACGGAACGCTGTTCCCTTCCAACCAAACTGGTTCCTATTTTTCTACTTGCATTTTTTTTTTTTTACGTGCTTTCGAACTGCTAGGTTGGCAGGAGCTGCCGGGACAAGGAATGGGAACTCGCTCCGTTACGCGGCGCTAGGGTTTCGAACTACCGAACTGGCGACCTTTCTGATTGACAAGGTCAGGGTCTCAGCCATTAAACCACTGCATCCCTTAAAGCTACATTCATAGAATTTGATAAGTCTGGAAGTACTAATCTCCCACCGTCTTTTTTTACAGTCTGGGAAAGTAGGGTAAGGTTTTTTTTTTTCTGAGCCTCTTTCTCCATCTGTTATGGAGCCAAGGGCTAAGCTGTCCCTTATCTGACTCTTCTCTAAAGCTACACGAACAGAATCTTGTAGCTTTGAAAGTACAAAACTCCCACTGTCTCCTTTAGAGTTGGAGAAAGTAAAGAGAGGGTGTGTGGCTCTTCTCCGCATTCTTTCTAAAGTCTCAGCCTCTCTTTTTCCATCGTGGTGACCAAAACTGGGTGGGCCGTATTGCCAGTGTGGTCTTCCCGAGGCCTTCTCAAGCGGTAGGAACACATCGCGCGATCTTGGCATCTGAGACTTGGCACCTCTCAAGATTTCCCCAGAAGTGGATCCTGGATCTTATCTTGATTCCAGAGAAACTCCTAGGAGGAAGCTAGGGTGCCATTCCTGGTGGTGGCAGAGCTGTGAATGCAGGCAAGTGTCTCTTCTGCCACCCTTCAGTTGCGCTTCCTCCCTTCTGCCTTTGGCACATCAAGAACGGGAGGAGATCAGCCCTGGCAAAGGCTCGGTGCCAACTCTGGGCTTTTCTTTGTCCCGATGCACAGATTAAACTGGGTGCTGCCTGGGCGGAGGCCACGCTTCCCCGTTCTCTCCTGGATGGGCTGGTGGAGTTGGCCTCGGCTGAGGTCCCCAGAAGGCGGCTTTGCTTTGGGCGTGAAGGAGGGCAGGGCAGCCGTTGTGTGCAGTTTTGGCACGTCTGCCTTGCTGCTCTGGGATCACTCCAGAGCTGGCAAGCAACTGCGTGGTGTGTGTGTGTGTGTGTGTGTGTGTGTGTGTGTGTGTAATGGTGCCAAGCTGAGTCCTTTCTCCTTATCTCTGTCTCTCTCTTGTCAGACAATATCTCTGTCTATCATCTATCCATCCATCTACATCTCTCATATACCAACTATCTATGACTCTTTCTCTCTCTCTGTTTATCTATCTTTCTATCCACCCACCCACCTACCTCTCCATCTATTTATATATCTGTCTGTCTGTCTACTTGTCTATATACTATGTCTGTCTGTCTATCATCTATCTATTATCTATCATCTATTTATCATCATCATCTATATACCAATCTCTGTCTGTCTATCTATCTACCTATCTAACATCTATCTATCTATCTATCTATCTATCTATCTATCTATCTATCTATCTATCTATCTATTTATCTATATCATCTATATATATATCATTCTGTCTATCAATCTATCAATCTATCTCTATCTATCTATCTATCTATCTATCTATCTATCTATCTATCGCCATCCGTCCATCCATTATCTATCTATCTACTGGAGCCACAACATCTATCTATCTATCTATCTATCTATCTATCTATCTATCTATCTATCTATCTATCTATCTATCTATCGTCATCTATATATATATCACTCTGTCTATCAATCTATCAATCTATCTCTATCTATCTATCTATCTATCTATCTATCTATCTATCTATCTATCGCCATCCGTCCATCCATTATCTATCTATCTACTGGAGCCACAACATCTATCTATCTATCTATCTATCTATCTATCTATCTATCTATCTATCTATCTATCTATCATCATCTATATATCACTCTGTCTATCAATCTATCAATCTATCTCCATCTATCTATCTATCTATCTATCTATCTATCTATCTATCTATCTATCGCCATCCATCCATCCATTATCTATCTATCTACCGGAGCCACAACATCTACCTATCTATCATCTATCTATCTATCTATCTATCTATCTATCTATCTATCTATCTATCTAACTATCTATCTATCTATCTATCTATCTATCTATCTATCTATCTATCTATCTATCGCCATCCATCCATCCATTATCTATCTACCTATCTATCTACCTATCTATGTATCTATCTATCTATCATCTGTCTATTGTCTCTCATTCTCTCTTTCTCTCTCTCTTTATCTGTCTATGCTTCAACTTCAACAATGAAGACAATGTTACGATGACACTGAACAAAAATGACTTATGACCAGTGGTGGACTGCAATTTTTTTTCACAACTGGTTCTCTGGCTGGGTAGGCAAGGCCAGTTGGTCATGTGACTGGGTGGGTGACGTCACTCCCGGACACTTGCCTCAAAGGCAGAGGTGGGATTCAGCCAGTTGGGGGCAAATCCCACCACTGGGCTGGCCCCACACCTGTCAATTTTGGGGGCTGTTTTTCGGCCATTTTTGAGTTGTTTCCAGGCCATTTTCAGCCTGTTTACGGGGTGTTTTGAGGGGCCATTTTAGGTGATTTTTTTCGGCCGTTTTCAGGCTGTTATTGGGCTTTTTTCAGGTTAAAAAAAACAGGTAAAAAATGAGTGGGGGCAGTGTTGGGATTTGCCGGTTCACCGAACTGCACAGGATCTTAAGTACTGGTTCGTGTGAACCGGTGTGAACCGGCAGTAGCCCCCCTCTGTTTATGACCGGTTCCCGCACTTCAAATTGCCGAGCCTGAAAAACACAGCTTTAAACTGGCTGGGGAATTCTGGGAGTTGAAGTCCACCCATCTGCAATGGGCGTGCATCAGCGCACCATCGTGCCTACCATCCCTGTCCTTTTTGTCCCCATTTATTCGTATCTATTTCCTGTATTCTTTGCTCCTGTTTATACCTATTCTCTTGTAAGCGATTGACAAATCAAATAACCAATCAATCAATCAATGTCACGCTTGAGAAACTCTGCTTTAAACCAACGGCGTCTCCGCTCCAAGCTGCGCCCCGAACAGATGATTAAGCAGCGAGAAATGCGACTCTTAATATTTAAGGGCCTAATTGGTGTTTTGGATCACACCGTTTTGAAGAACGAGGCCGGCTGCATCGTTTGAGCAGCCATGGGAGTGGCCTTCTTTGCAGGCTGTTTACAGTCAGAAAGAAGCACAATGCAACCTCACCAATAACTGCATTCATGCTGGGCTTCTCGTGGCAAATTCGTGGAAAAGAAATACATTACGAAAAGCCAGGCAGTCTTGCAAACCCTGCAGAAAAGCATCAAAGGGAAGCGCAAACAGACATAATACAGTGCTGGCCGGGGAATTCTGGGAATTGAAGCGCACGCATCTTCAACTTGCTAAGTTTGACAAATACTGCTCTAAAGCAAGGGCGAGGAACCATAGTGGACCCCACCCGGTCACTCGGGAATTCTGGGAATTGAAGTCCACAATCCATAAAAAGGGGTGTGGTTTCCCCATCCCTGATTTTAAAGTGTTGACTTTCATCCTTCCTTGCCCTGCACACAGTTGTCAGTTGGTTTGTTGGTTTGTTTTTATTAAATTCTGAAGCACAGTTGAAAAACATACACTACATATTTATATCCCAGTCTTCCTTCCAAAACAAGATAACAGAGTTGGAAGGGACCTTGGAGGTCTTCTAGTCCAACCCTTTGCTTGAGCAGGAGACCCTGTACCATCCTGTTTAGCAATCTCCAGTGTTGTTGCATTCACAACTTCTGGTGGCAAGCCGTTCCACTGCTTAAATGTCCTCACTGTTAGATAGTTTCTCCTCTATTGCCTCTCTCCTTGGTTAGTTTTCATCTGTTACTTCTTGTTGTGGGAAGCAAAAATATAGGCTATTGATCTATCAGATTCAACCAGGCCTTTGGATGATAGCAGGCCCCAGAATAAAGAGACAGGAACCAAAGTTTTAGATAGGATGATTTCAAAATGTACCAGAACTGTTTGCAATCCTGCTGAGCCGTGGCTAATTGTGAAACATGATTTTGCAAAGTATGTAACTTTATAAATCTATTTGGACACAGAAGGACAAAACCACGAGAAATAAGGAACTGAAAGGTACCGGTGGTCAGCGCTTTGAGATGTACACGGGTATATGGGGAGCCTGCCAGTAAGAAAGAACAAGGAAGTAAGTTGTGAAATGAATGCAGAAAAGTATTAAAATAATATCTTGGGATGAGTTCAGGTCCACTGGCCGTAGCTACTCCTTGCTGGACTTAGCTATTGTCTCTGGACCTCATTGCAATGGGTTATTGGTGCCAGTAATATTACTGATGGCTACTCATGTTTCAAATTGCTCAGGAAACAAACCTCTGAATCTTTAAGTAAGTATTATTGTTTGTCTGTGTTCCTCTTTATTGGGATATTCCTACGACATTGTCCTGCCCTCAGGTGCTTGGGAGAATCAGGTGACCCCATCTTCCTTGTGATGACCCTTCCACGAGGATCCCAACATGGGGAAGACGGGCCTGCTAAAATCTCTCCATGCAAAGCTCTGACGGCAGACCTACCGCGCCTGATGGATCAGTTGGGCACGACACGTGACTTCTTGGCAATCAACACCTTCCTTGCCAACGGTGCCAACATTGGGACATCAGCTACCCCGAAGCTGTGCAAGAGCTGAGAACCTGCTCTTGGTGCCTTGGAAAGGCCACACCTGGAATATTTGCATCCAGTTTGGGTTGCCACGACATAACAAAAGATGTCGAGACTCTAGAAAGAGTGCAGAGAAGAGCAACTAAGAGGATTTTAGGGGACTGGAGGCGAAAACATATGAAGAACAGTTGCAGGATTTGGGTACATCTAGATCTGATGTCTCCAAACTTGACAACTTTAAGACGTGTGGACTTCAACTCCCAGAATTCCCCGGCCAGCCGTGTCTGTTTCTTTTTCTCTTATCCCCCAAAGAGGAGAGATTGCAGAGGAAGGGATTGCAAGAGAGTTAAGCTATGCTGGCTGGGGAATTCTGGGAGTTGAAGTCCACAAAGTCTTCAAGTGGCCACGTTTGGGGACCCCTGGTTTAGATTCATGAAAGGGGCAAGGGGTCGCCCTTGGAAGTCATATTTTACTTGGAAGCTTTGAGGCTGCCACCTTTAGCGCCTGGGAATTTATTGATTACATAAATTTATTAAATATTAAAGGAACAGGATTAAGACTAGAAATAAAAGGAAGAACGGTTGCAGGAACGGGGTATGTCTAGTCTAGAGAAAAGAAGGACTACGGGTGACATGATAGCAGCTTTCCAATATTTGAGGGGCTGCCCCAAAGAAGAGGAGGGGGTCAAATTATTCTCCAAAGCCCCTGAAAGTAGGACAAGAAGCAATGGATGGAAACTCATCAAAGGAGAGAAGCAACATAGAACTAAGGAGGAATTTCCTGACAGTGAGAACAATTAACCAATGGAACAACTTGCCTCCAGAAGTTGTCAATGCTCCAACACTGGAAGTTTTTAAGAAGCAATTGGATAACTCTTTGTCAAAAATGGTGTAGGGTTTCCTGCCTGAGCCGGGGTTTGTCATGTCCCTGTTAGAATCTGACTCTGAGGGAGAGGAGGAACAACCGACAGGGAGTGGGAGTGTGGCTCCAGAGGTTGTGGAGGAAACTGGGGAAGGGCACAGGCCGGCTGGGCATTCAGAGGAAAACCCAGGCCCGTCTCCTCTTCATCCTAAGGCACGCAGGGAGGAGAGGATAAGGGAGAAACATGAATGGTGTGGTCTACGGGGGAGGAAAGGGCCTTGATCCCCTGCAGCTGCAGCTGTGAGGACTGTTTAAAAGGACAAGCTGCGCATGGCCCAGTGCTGGAAGCAAAGCATGGAAATAATTCTAGTCTTTCCATTCTTATCTGAGTTCTGGTGTCCTTCCCAGTGTGTATTTCGATATCTGTGGACATCTTCAAGCCCTTCTCCTGCCTGGTCTCCTTAATTGCTTCAGTGTGGTTTGTGTTGTTGTTTTTCTATTTATAATTTATACGCATTTCGAGTTTGAACGGCATTTCTTTCTTTTCGTAACTGTTTGCGGGTGAGTTTTTCCCTCCAGGCAATGCTAATCGGGCCTTGGAAGCCAAATTGAAGGAATTAAAGGGGATTCACCTGTTTTTGTGACTTGGTTGCTTTTGTATCCCAACCTGGGTCATCACAGGGTTGGACTAGAAGACCTCCAAGGACCCTTACCACTCTGTTATTCTATTTTATTCCAATTACCAGGGATGGAGAAAGAGGAGGGCTTCTGGAGAAGAAAGGGAAGGAGGATTGTTTCGTTTTTTGAGTCGGAATTAGGTCGTTGGTGACTCCGAGCTGTGAGTCCTGGTGTGTCGGCCCTGGCAGGGTACCCAGTTCGGGAAAGCGATTGGCATCTGCCAACTGCAGCTCGCTTGGGGAGCCGATCCCAACAGAGACACCGGTGGGGTTGGGGCTGTTTTTTGAGCTCATTTTAATGACTCCGTTTCCCCCTCCAGCAAAACCGCTGCGTCTTAATCAGGCATCTCTGGAAGTTGGACGGGATGAGGTCAGATCAGCCCGCGATACGAGCATTTGTGGGTCTGTCTCAGCTCCCACCCTCCGCTCCCCCGGCAAAGGAAGGGCGCCGGGCCCCCTCCTGCGTGCAATTCTGATTTCCACACTTCCAGCACAATCCTTGGGTGTTGAGTCACCATCGCTACAGGGGACAGGAGTCCTTGGCATACCCCAGCCAGTATTTAGAATAGAATAGAATAACAGAGTGGGAAGGGACCTTGGAGGTCTTCTAGTCCAACCCCCTGCCTAGGCAGGAAACCCTGCACCACTTCAGACCAAGGGTCGTCCAATCTCTTCTTAAAAGCTTCCAGTGTTGGAGAATTCACAACTTCTGGAGGCAAGTTGTTCCACTGATCGATTGCCCTGTCAGGAAATTCCTCCTTAATTCTCTCCTTGCTCAGTTTTCATCCGTTGCTTCTTGTCCTGCCTTCTTTGGTGCTTTGGAGAATAGCTTGACTCCCTCTTCTTTGGGGCAGCCCCCCAAATACTGGAAGATGCTACCCTGTCCTTGTGCTATCTCCTGGTCCTCCTTTTCATCAAACTAGACATGTCTTCTGTCCATCCCTAGTTTGCTCAGACTTTCTTTCTTTCTTTCTTTCTTTCTTTCTTTCTTTCTTTCTTTCTTTCTTTCTTTCTTTCTTTCTTTCTTTCTTTCTTTCACTTTGGAGAATACCTTGACTGCCTCTTCTCTGGGGCAGCTCCTCAAATATTGGAAGATGCTCTCCTGTCTCCCCTGGTCCTTCTTTTCATCAAACTATACATGTCTTCTGTCCATCCCTAGTTTGCTCAGATTTCTTTCTTCCTTCCTTCCTTCCTTCCTTCCTTCCTTCCTTCCTTCCTTCCTTCCTTCCTTCCTTCCTTCCTTCCTTCCTTCCTTCCTTCCTTCCTTCCTTCCTTCCTTCTTTCTTTCTTTCTTTCTTTCTTTCTTTCTTTCTTTCTTTCTTTCGCTTTGGAGAATAGACTGACTCCCTCTTGTTCTTTGGCGCAGCTCCTCAAATATTGGAAGATGCTCTCCTGTCTCCCCTGGTCCTTCTTTTCATCAAACTATACATGTCTTCTGTCCATCCCTAGTTTGCTCAGATTTCTTTCTTCCTTCCTTCCTTTCTTTCTTTCTTTCTTTCTTTCTTTCTTTCTTTCTTTCTTTCTTTCTTTCTTTCTTTCTTTCTTTCTTTCTTTCTTTCTTTTCGCTTTGGAGAATAGCTTGACTCCCTCTCCTTTGGGGAAGCCCTTCAAATCCCGGAAGATGCTATCCTGTCTCCCTTAGTCCTCCTCTTCATTCGACTTTTCCTTAGTTGCCGCGTTGTCTTTTCTTCCCTGACTCAGATAGGGGCTCCTTGGAGAACGGAAACTATTTCTGGGGTCTCAGAAATATCGGTTGTAGTCCACACAACTCAAAGTGGTCACTGAGGAGCACAGCTCTGGACAGATGGAGAGTGGACATGTCCACTATCTGTCCACTTCTTGACAGTGACAATTAACCAGTGGTGGGATTCAAAAACTTTTACTACTGGTTCTGCGGGTGTGGCATTGTGGATGTGGCAGGGGAAGGTTACTGCAAAATCCCCCTTCCCTCCCCACCCCACTAACCTGCTTTCCAGCTCCGTTCTCCTGGGCAGGGCAACCAAAGGAGACCCAGCCAATCAGCTGGGACTCAACGGGAGGCAGAGAAGAGATCGGGGTTGGTGGGCCCAGTCCGAGGTGGGATTGGCCGGTTCTCCCAACGACTCTAAATTTCCACTACTGGTTCTCCAGAACTGGTTGGAACCTGCTGAATAGCAAACCTCTGATCTATATCTACTTATTTATCATTTCTATCTGTCTATTGTTAATGAATATCTATCATTATCATCTATATTCTCTCTCTCTCTCTCTCTCTCTCTCTCTCTCTCTCTCTCTCTCTCTCTCTCTCTCTCTCTCTCTCTCTCTCTCTAGCTAGCTCTCTAGCTAGCTAACTCTCCGTTTTCAGCCATGATGGCCTCCTGCTACCCTCTGCCAGTGAAAACGGAGGGGGTGATTTGTGGTGAGGATAGAGGGAATAAAAAGCCGGACGAATGTATTCTTCCATGCGCCCACATAGCTGGACACTCCTTCTTGCAAGAGCGTATTTTTCCATGCAATAAACTCCTGGCTCCTTCACGACTCTCACATTTCTGACCGGGGAGCCTGTTTCTCACAATCCACGGCGCCTTTTTGTGTCATCACTCCACTCCATTTTCTTTCTTTCTTTCTTTATTTGGTTTTTGTCAGCTGCTTACAAGATAATAGATATAAGTAAAAACATAGTTATGAATACATGGATACATATAAGAAAAATAAAAAATAAAAATAAAAAGAGACAATAGGACAGGGACGGTAGGCACGTTGGTGCGCTTATGCACGTCCCCTAGAGACCTCTTAGGAAAGGGGTGAGGTTAATAGTAGACAGTCTAAGGTTAAAGTTTTTGGGGTTTGAGGAAGAAACCACAGAGTCAGGTAGAGGATTCCAGACATTGACCACTCTGATGCTGAAGTCGTATTTCCTGCAATCAAGTTTGGTGAGGTTAATCTTGAGTTTGTATCTATTGTTTGCTCTTGTGTTGTTATGGTTGAAGCTGAAGTATTCATTTCTTTTATTTATTTATTTATTTGATTTGTCAATTGCTTACAAGATATTAAGTATAAGTATATACGTAGTTATGAATACATGAAATGGGAACATATAAGAAAAATAAAAAGAAACAATAGGACAGGGACGGTGGGCACGTTGGTGCGCTTATGCACGCCTCCTACAGGCCTCTTAGGAAGGGGGTGAGGTCAATAGTAGACAATCTAAGGTTAAAGTTTTTGGGGTTTGGGGAAGAAACCATAGAGTCAGGTAGAATATTCCAGACATTGACCACTCTGTGGCTGAAGTCGTATTTTCTGCAATCAAGTTTGGTGCGGTTAACCTTGAGTTTGTATCTATTGCTTGCTCTTGTGTTGTTATGGTTGAAGCTGAAGTATTCATTGACAGGTAGGACATTGCAATGTATGATTTTATATACTACACTTAGATCAGACCGAAGGCAGCGTAGTTCTAGATTTTCTAGGTCTAGGATTTCGAGTCTGGTGGCATAAGGTATTCTACAACGAGTAGAGGAGTGGAGAACTCTTCTTGTGAAATATTCCTGGACTTTCTCAACTGTGTTAATAGGAAATACTGGGCATGATCCATGGCTGTTTACAAATACTGAGCCAAAGAATGTGTTAAAGAGGTTGGCTTTGATGGTGTCGTCGTTGCAGTCTTTACCATTAGGTCCTTTCAGGGGTGGGATGGACCTTGAATCTTTTAGTTTGTTGTTTACAAAGTTGTAAAATAGCGCAGGTGGAATTGGTGCATAGAAGGTTTTCCTCTTGTTTAATGTGATAATTGTTGCATTCAGTCTTTATCTGGTGGCATAAATTTTTGTATCGGCTTTTGAAATTGGCAACGTGACCAGATTTGTTTTTCTGCCAGAGTGATCTCTTTTTGGATTGAAGTTTCCTTATTGTTATGGGTAATCTGTTTTTTTTTGTTGTTGTTGTTTTGGGAGTTGTTGGTACATATAGTTTGATGGCATTTTTGACTTCAAGTAAAAATATGTTGTAATGATCTTCAACAGTATTGCATCCAGTGAATAGAGATTGCCAGTCAAGGGATGAGAGATTATTGTCTATAAGATCATAGTTGCCATTTCTGAAGTTATAATTGGGGATTACATCATTGTGATGATTTTTGTGTGGGCGTATGTTGAGACAAAAGTCAATCATATTGTGGTCACTGCTGGAAAAGGATTCTTTAGTTTGTATTCTGTAAATTAAATTCAAACTATTGCAGAAGATAAGATCGAGGCAGTTGTTTAGTCTAATGTTGTTGGTTACTAGTTGTTCCAGTCCCAGATTTGTAACAGCATTGTAGAAGGTTGCATGTATGGTTTCAGTTATACATTCATTTAGGGTCCAGTCAATATGAGGTTTGACAGGTAAGTCATTGCAATGTATGATTTTATATACTATACTTAGATCGGACCAAAGGCGGAGTAGTTCCAGGTTTTCTAGGTCTAGAATTTCAAATCTGGTGGCATAAGGTATTCTGCAATGAGTAGAGGAGTGGAGAACTCTTCTTGTGAAATATTTCTCGACTTTCTCAACTGTGTTAATATCAGATACGTAATGTGGGTTCCAGACTGATGAGCTGTATTCGAGTATTGGTCTCGCAAATGTTTTGTATGCTCTAGATAGTAATGTGATGTTATCAGAGAAAAAGCTACACAGGATTAGGTTAACAACTCTTAACGCCTTTTTGGCTATGTAGTTACAGTGGGCTCTAGCACTTAAATCTAGCACTTAAATGATTCTACTTTCACTGGCATTTCTTTCACTTTCCTTTTCTCCCCACAGGAAAGAAATTGTGGGAGGGGAAGAGCCACTTACAGGGAGTCCTTGAGGTAGACAACTGAGCCCATTTTTTAAAAAAATTAATTTTTTATATTTTACTAGCTGGGTACCCATGCTTTGCTACGAAACTATGTGGTGGGGCTTAGTTTTGGGTGAGGAAAATAAGGGGGGGGGAAATTGTGCCTTTGCCTACATCCACCGGTATTCATCTGGCTGGCATCCTGTGAGTGTGTGAGAGAGTGGAGGGCTGTTTGGAAACTGAAACAGTATTTGCTGCGTGAGCAAGAAGGAGACAGCAAGGAGCCTGGGCGTGGCTTAGATCAACTTTTCTGCACTAAAGCTGCTTGGTGCTGCTGTGAAACTAAAAAAACTGAAACTGAATCTCCTCTGCTGTGTTTTGCATTTGGAGGAGATTTCTTTCCAGGTGGGGAGGGGGAGTAGAACTCCTTAGCACCAGAGAATAATAATAATAATAATAATAATAATAATAATAATAATAATAATAATAATAATAATAGGAAATCCTAAATGCTCTGAGGGTCATTTGGAAAAATCTTTCTTAGTGAGCCCCTAGAAGCCGAGAGGAACATAGGTGCCCAATTTCAAGTTTGTAGGCTTTACGGTTCTGGAGATTTTGTGATGATGCATCAGGGGCATTTCGCTTTTATATATATAGATTTATACATTTTTCTTTTACATACATAAGTGCTTTATGAATAGTCTGGGTTAGTTTTCTTTCACATAGTAATAGTTATCCAATTTCTAATCTCTACCTCTATTATCAAGCTATTGATAAAACAAGTTCCATGTTAAAAAATATTCTATATCTTCTTTATCCTTTATCTTTAATGTCAACCTATCCATTTCTGCACAATCTAGCTTTTTTAAAAAATTACATTCTCTTCTGTAGGTATTTCCTCATTTTCCCAGTGCTGTGCAAATACATTCTTGCTGCTGTTAAGATATGCAATATTAAGTATATATTTCCTTTATCATACTTTTCTGGTACAACGCCCAACAAAAATATTACTATTTTAATATTGTAGAATCAATATCAATATAATGAATGATGTTGCAAATTTTGATTACTGTTCAACAAAGATGTTTGGGTTCAACTGAAGATAGAATTATAATATTAAAAATAAAAAAATGAATAAAAAACAATATTTCTGGCTTGTAATCTATGTGTTGCTTTAGCATTTTTTCTAACCACGTATGCATTTTCATCCAATTCTTTTTTTTTTTGCCTTTGCACATATCCGCAACGTGTGATAGTATGTGCCCAATGTCTGATTGCATTTCCAACTTTTGGTGGACATGTTTTGGAACAACTTTTAACGGAGCCTAAAATTTTTGTGGCTAACAGATAACAGATAATAACCGATAATCAGAGTTGGAAGGGACCTTAGAGGTCATCTAGTCCAACCCCCCCCCCACCACATGTGGGAGACCCCTACACCATTTCTGACAAATGGCAGTCCAATCTCTTCTTGAAGGTCTCCAGTGATGGCTAAGTGAGACAGAAGTGAATTTTGCCCCACTTTACGATCTTTCTTGCCTCAGTTGTTAAGTGAATCACTGCAGCCGTTAAGCAAGTAAGATGGTTGTTAAGCGAATCCTCCTTCCCTGTTGCTTGTCGGAAGGTCGCAAAAGGGACTCATGTGACTCCGGGACTCTGCAACTGTCATAAGTCCATGCCAGTTTCCAAGCCTCTGAATTTTTGATCACATGGGATGCCCCAACAGTCAGAACAGCCATTTTTACCCACCGCCCCCAGAGACATGACTTCAAAACGGTCCCTAAATGAGCCATAAGTAGAGGACTATCTGTAGTCTAGACCAGCCTGGAGGACTTCAACTCCAACAGCAAAACTAGCTGGGGAATTCTGGGAGTTGAAGTCCTCCGCTTAACGTTGCCAAGGTTGGAGACCTCTGATCTGGGCCCCCCCAAAAATGGTCAGGACAAATACGGTAGCACCCTTTTCAGCGAACGCTCTTTATTCCACAAATTAAACTTTTTAAATTTAATTTCAATTTTTCTAAAAAAAAAACCACTTTTCCTGTGCTGAACATTTCTGCATTTCATTCATCAAATCGGATGTTTTTGCTTTTGAATGAAACAGGTTGGTTTATTTTTTTTAAAAAAAAAAGTTCTACAATCCCCTTTCTGGGTTTTTTTACCCCTCCCCTTCCTTCCTTCCTCCCCTAGCCAACTTTTTATATAAAGTTGCTATCCAAAATCTATTGGCCCTAATGGAGAGATCTCCAAACTTGGCCACCTTTAAGACGCGTGGCCTTCAACTCCCAGGATCGA
This sequence comes from Pseudonaja textilis, assembly GCF_049901715.1. Classification (NCBI taxonomy): domain Eukaryota; kingdom Metazoa; phylum Chordata; class Lepidosauria; order Squamata; family Elapidae; genus Pseudonaja; species Pseudonaja textilis. Next base: position 92,255,001 of record NC_141993.1, on the reverse strand, counting down.
AGGAGAACTCAAATTCAAACGGAGAGATGGCAGAGGAAGGGATCCCAAGAGACGAAGCAGAGCCGGCCAGGGGGATTCTGGGAGTTGAAGTCCACCAGTCTTCAAGGGCCCGAGTTTGGAGACTTCCTGCCCTAATGGTTTCTTGGAACTTCTCACCAGCTTTCAATTCTTGGCTCATTCTCTCCGCCTTACACCATAACCAACCAAACCAGAAGCAGGCAGGGTTTGGGGGTTTGCCTTTAGTTATGCCTTTTGTTGTGTTCACATACCAGGAGATTTACGCCCAAGCCCGGTTTTGCAAACCATCAACACGCCTTTTTCCTCACCCAACAGTCTTCAAAGAGGTACCAGTCCTGATGAGATCTCTGTTCCCCCCACACCCCTTACTATTTCATTTTATTCTTATCCACCCATGCGGGGGTCATCTGGCAAAATAACCTCTCCCCCCCGCCCCCCACCCGGGTTGTATCAGTTCAGAAGGGGTTCGATAAATTCTCTTGTTTATTTTAAGTGTGGGTCAAGCGCAAAAGGCCCGGGTCTCTCCACAAGTGACAAGTCCAGTTCAACTTATTGCTGAAAGCCTAGTGGCTTGTTTGGGATAAGGGTTAGCAGAATTTAAGGGAAGTTGGATTTAAGTTTGCTTGCTTGTGGCTATGTAGGGATTCCAGGCTGATTCCTCTTTTGACTCCACCCCCAGGTTCTATCACTACTTCTCTTACACTTCTCATTCCTCTCGTCCCCCATCTCTCCTTCCTTCCTTCCTTCCTTCCTTCCTTCCTTCCTTCCTTCCTTCCTTCCTTCCTCCCTTCCTTCCTTCCTTCCTTCCTTCCTTCCTTCCTCTCATAACCCATCTCCTTCCTCCCTTCCTTCCTTCCTTCCTTCCTTCCTTCCTTCCTTCCTTCCATCCATCCATCCATCCATCCTTTTCTTCCTTCCTTCCTCTCATAACCCATCTCCTTCCTCCTTCCTTCCATCCTTTCCTTCCTTCCTCCCTCCCTTCCTTCCTTCCTTCCTTCCTTCCTTCCTTCCTTCCTTCCTTCCTTCCTTCCTTCCTTCCTCTCATAACCCATCTCCTTCCTCCCTTCCTTCCTTCCTTCCTTCCTTTCTTCCATCCATCCATCCATCCATCCATCCTTTTCTTCCTTCCTTCCTCTCATAACCCATCTCCTTCCTCCTTCCTTCCATCCTTTCCTTCCTTCCTCCTCCCTCCCTCCTTCCTTCCTTCCTTCCTTCCTTCCTTCCTTCCTTCCATCCATCCATCATTTTCTTCCTTCCTTCCTCTCATAACCCATCTCCCCTTCCTTCCTTCCTTCCATCCATCCATCCATCCATCCATCCTTTTCTTCCTTCCTTCCTCTCATAACCCATCTCCTTCCTCCTTCCTTCCATCCTTCCTTTCCTCCTTCCTCCCTTCCTTCCTTCCATCCATCCATCCATCCATCCTTTTCTTCCTTCCTTCCTCTCATAACCCATCTCCTTCCTCCTTCCTTCCATCTTTCCATTCCTTTCTTTCATAACCTATCTCCTTCCTTCCTTCCTTCCATCCTTCCTTTCCTTCTTTCCTTCCTCTCATAACCCATCTTCTTTTTTTCTTCCTTCCTCTCATTCCCCATCTCTCCTCCCTCCCTCTTTCCTCATCTTCCTCCCTTCTTCCTTTCTTCCTTCCTCATTCCCACTTCCTCCCTCCCTCCCTTCCTTCCTTCCTTCCTTCCTTCCTCCCTCCCTTCCTCATCTCGTTTCCTTCCTCATTCCCATCTTCTTCCTCCTTCCTTCCCTTCTCCCTCTTTCCTCATCTCATTTTTTCCTTCCTTCCTTTCCACATCTCCTTGCTTCCTTCCTCTTTCCTCATCACCTTGCTTCCTGGCTTCTTTTCTCATCCCCATCTCCTTCCTCCTTCCTCCTTCCCTTCCTTCCACCCTCTCTTCATCTCCTTCCTTCCTTCCTTCCTTCCTTCCTTCCTTCCTTCCTTCCTTCCTTCCTTCCTTCCTTCCTTCCTTCCTTCCTTCCTTCCTCCTTCCCATCTCCTTCCTCTCTTCCCCATCTTGTCAGTTGCAAAAAGATCAGGCCCACATAGGAAGGTACAATTAAACTGATTTATGCACAGGCATCTTCTCGACTGACTTCTCAGCTCGGCACCTGCTGGGAGAAGGGTCCCCACTGAATTCAAGGGAGGTTGGACCACTTGTGGCTACGTGGAGATTCTAGGCTGATGCCTCTTTTGAATCCGCCCCCCCAATTCTGCCCCCTCAGTTTGCAGGGACACATTCACCAGTGTCCTTCCTTCGTGTCTGGTCTGTACGGTGAACCCAGGCCGGGATGCCGGTTTGCAGCCGAGGGTCCCACAACCCCCTTCCCACCAACCCGATTAAATGTCAAACTCATGGCGGCTAAAGGAATCTGGGCGTGTTGGCATCATGTGGCACCGCCTGGGGCAAGTTGGCATCGCAGGGCACCCTTTCACTGAGAGCACGAAGCCCATTGTTCCCTGCCCCTCTGAAGTGTTGGCAGCGGCGAGGTTGCCTGTCAGCTCTTCTGAACGCTGTTGCTGAAAGCCAAAGCCTTCTGCCTGGCACACCCTGGGCGTTGCCAGCCCAAGACAAGCTCGCCAGCAGCGTTTATTACGTGGATGTCACAGCTCCAGGCAGGAGTTAACTCCCTCGCCGTCTTCGTTGAGTTCCCACCGCTCAGCGGGTCGTTTAAGGGCATCGGTTGCTCCACACAAGGGCTGCGGGTTGCCGGGTTGGCTTCCAAGAGATGCCAGCCTGAAGACCAACCGTGGCCCTGGAAGGAGGGTTGGCTGGAGGACCAGAGAAGCTCCAAGGCCTGGCTTTGCCCGCAGGGCAGCCAGAATAGGCAAACCTTGAAGGAGAAGGGAGTGCCGGGGGTTGGTGCTGGAAAAAGGAGGCGTCCCAAGGAGCTAAACGGGGTGAAGAGGCAGCCGGTAAATGTTGTTCACTGATAATGTGGATGTTATGATCTTGGGCAGGGGGCTGGACTAGAAGACCTCCAAGGTCCCTTCCAGCCCTAGGATTCCGTGATCTTGGGCAGGGGGCTGGATTAGAAGACTTCCGAAGTCCCTTCTGGCCCTGTGATTCTATGATCCTGGGCAGGGGGCTGGACTGAAAGACCTGCAAGGTTCCTTCCGGCCCTAGGATTCCATGATCATGGACAGAGGGCTGGACTAGAAGACCTCCAAGATCCCTTCCAGCCCTAGGATTCTATGATCCTGGGCAGGGGGCTGGACTAAAAGACCTGCAAGGTTCCTTCTGGCCCTGTGATTCTATGATCTTGGGCAGTGGGCTGGACTAGAAGCTCTCCAAGGTCCCTTCCAGCCCTAGGATTCCATGATCTTGGGCAGAGGGCTGGATTAGAAGACCTCCAAGGTCCCTTCCAGCCCAAGGATTCCGTGATCTTGGGCAGTGGCCTGGATTAGAAGACTTCCAAAGTCCCTTCTGGCCCTGTGATTCTATGATCCTGGGCAGGGGGCTGGACTAGAAGACCTCCCAGATCCCTTCCAGCCCTAGGATTCCGTGATCTTGGGCAGGGGGCTGGACTAGAAGACCTCCAAGGTCCCTTCCAGCCCCAAGATTCTGTGATCTTGGGCAGGGGGCTGGACTAGAAGACTTCCAAAGTCCCTTCTGGCCCTGTGATTCTATGATCTCGGGCAGGGGGCTGGACTAAAAGACCTGCAAGGTTCCTTCTGGCCCTGTGATTCTATGATCTCGGGCAGGGGGCTGGACTAGAAGACCTCCAAGGTCCCTTCCCACTCCGTCATTCTGCTACCTGTTATTTTTCAGTCAAGGAAGGTTTTGTGGGGTAACTTTGCCATGGGGGAGCTGTGCTAGTTTACGGGTGAAGCTCCAAGAGCCAAGAACAACTCCTGGGGGTCCTTCTGTGTGGTCTCCTTATGGCTGTTCACCTACAGACAGAATCTTGCTGGTCTAAAGTAACTTATCTGCATAACTATACAGGCAGCCTTCAACTTACTCCAACCTGCAATCTTTCAAAGTTACAATGGCATTTTTTTAAAAAAGTGATTTAGGACTATTTTTCGCCCTTAGGATGAGAAACTGCTCAAGGCGTATTAGGTGATTGCAGGTATTCCTCGCCTCATTTAGTGGCCGACGTTACAACTGCACTGAAAAACGTGACTTAGGAGTGTTTTCGCACTGATGACCTTTGCAGCCTCCCCCTGGCCACGTGATCAAAATTTGGACGCTCGGCAACTAGTTCACATTTACGATGGTCACAGTGTCTCGGGGGGTCACGTGATCCCCTTTTGCAACCTTCCGACGAGCAAAATCAGTGGAGAAGCAGGATTCACTTAACAACCAAGTTACTCACTTAACATCTGCAAGGATTCTGTCATGCCCCTGTTGGAATCTGATTCCGAGGGGGAGGTCGAGCAGCTGACAGGGAGGGGGTGTGGCTCCCGGTGGCTGTGGGGAAGGGCACAGTCTGGCTGAGCATTCAGAGGAAGACCTAGGGCCACCCCCTCTTCATCCTAGGGCATGCAGGGAGGAATGGAGAAGGGAGCAATATGGCTTACGGGGGAGAAAAGGGCCCTGATCCCCTTCATTAGCTGCAGCTGGGAAAACAAGATTTTAAACGGGTGTTTGTGCACAGCACCTTGCTGGAAGCAAGGTGTGACTTATCTTTGTTTGTCACGTCTTATTTGGGTTCTGACGTCCTCCCAACTGTGTGTATTTTGTTATCTTTTGATGTCTTCAATCCCTTATCCTGCCGTGTCTCCTTAATGGCTGCAGCGTGGTTTGTGTTGGTTTTTATTTATAATTTAGATGTACTTTGGGTTCGGATTGAATTTCTTCCTTTTAAAAACTGTTTTTGGAAGAGTTTTCTCTCCAGCCGACGATAACTGGACATTGAAGGCCAAGTTGGAGGCATTAAAGAGACTTTACCTACTTTTGTGACTTGGTTGCTTTTGTGCCACGCCCCGTTGGGTCATCACAGATTCGCTGATCCATGGCGGCGAGAAACATCGTAAAATGGGACCAAACTCGCTTAACAACTGTCTTGCTTAGCAGCACCAATTTTATGCTCAAGCGTGGTCCTAAACCAAGGACTACCGAGGGACGGACTCTGTGAACTGCTAGGAAAGGTCCGAAGTTGTTTCCTTCCTGCCTGTCAGACAGTGCTACCTTCACTGCCGCTTTGCCTTCTGGGAAAGTCCCCCTCCCTCCCGGACTCCAGACTACACTCCACCCCACTACGGCTGCGGAACATCCGTAACAGCCCAAAACTCAGAATTTTTATGACGCACAATTTATATTCCAAGCCTGGAGCTTTCATGAACTGTTTGTAATAAAATTGGTGGGTTACCCCCCACAAAAAATGGTGCTTCCAGGCTCTTTTGAATGTGTTTGGACACACCGGTTAAGAAAAGTCTGTTTTCTTTATTTTCCTTTCTTTTTATAGGAGCCAGGAGTTTGCTTTTCCGTCAGCGTGGATATGGAATTGGTTGGATTGGCCAAGTAAAAACTGGAGACTTACAAAAAATGTTTCCCAATAATTTGGCAAGCTGTTGGAAATGTGGCTAGGAGCAGGGAACCTGCTATCATATGTGATGGACCTGCCCAAAAGCCAAAAAAAAAATATTGGCGGAAAATTATAAAATTGGAAGCTAGAAGAAATTTCAAAAGTTAAAATTGAATGGAAACCAGAGATATTTTTATTAGGAAGTTTTAAACAAAAAAAATAGTAAAAAGATTATGATATATTATACTCCACATATTAGTAGCAACGCTTGCCTTCACCCAGAACTGGAAATGCAAAAATCCTCCCCGCAACTTCATAATTATAAAGAAAATTTGGGAATGAGCAGAAATGGACAGGTTATCAATGGAACTTAAAAACAAAGAAGAGTCAGAATACTATGAGATTTGGAATTTTTGGTACAGTTGGTTGGAAGGTAGACATGAAAGGAACAAAACAAAGTCAAATAAAAAGGTCTGATGGAAATTAGCAACATTACATCGACTATGTAATATATAATTAGATGAAACTTTTGTGTTATATATTAATAAGTGTGAATGCTTATTCTACATCATTTGAGAGATCTGATTGAGTGAACACGGTTTTGCTTACGTTGCGACAAGCGGAATGTTTGGTTTTATTGTATTTGTCTAAATTGGTTTAATAAAGTATTTTTAGAAATAATAATAAATAATAAAAACTGGAAAACCCAAAGCTCATTCAAAGAGATATCTGCCTTTTCTTCCCCAACGATGGTCCGGCTGTCCATCCTTAAGTTGCTGGAGGTAAGCTGAGGAGGTAGTCCTCAACTTACAAACAGTTGTAACTGTTTGACGTTACAACAGCACTTAAAAAGTGATTTATGGTCGTTTTTCACACTTATGACCATTGCAGCATCCTCGTCATGTGTTCAAAGTGCCAGATGCTTGGTAACTGACTCATATTTAGAATAGAATAGAAATTTAAAATAGAAATTTAAAATAGAAATATAGGATAGGATAAGAATTTAATAAATAATAGAATAGATTAAAATAGAAGTCGGAAGGGACCTTGGAGGTCATCTAGTCCTGCCCTCTGCTCAAGCACGAGACCCTCCACCATTTCAGACAAGGGACTGTACGGTGCCTTCTTAAAATCCTCCATTTTATGGAGCATCTCCCAACTTCTGGTGGCAAGCTGTTCCAAGGGTTAATTGTCCACCCCGTAAGGAAGCGTCTCCTTAATTCCAGCTTCCAACTTCTCTCCTGGATTAGTTTCCATTTTGTGACGGTCGCAGTGTCTTGGGGTCATGGGAACCCCCGCTTTTTTGACCTTCTGATGAACAAAATCCATGGGGAAAGCCAGATGGATTCAGTTAATAACGGTGACAGGAAAGGTCGTAAAAACGGGGCAAAACTGACTTGACAGATGTCTCGCTCAACAGCAGCAATTTGTGGGTCAGTTGCGGTTGTTGAGGACGACCCGTCTTTGCGTTGACCAGCTTTTCTCCTGTGACTTCTGGTCGAGCACTTGGGTGATCCCAACGTTCTTTCGTGCCCCACATCTGGTTGGTGGAAGGGAGGAGGGGGCAACAGGGCGTAAAGACCTCCGGATGAAGAGAGGAGGGGGGATTGGCCAACCTGGAGGGGCAGCGATGGGCTGCTTTTTCCACGGTTAGTGAAGCATGCAAACCAGTGTTTGCATTTCTTGCGTCGCATGAGGACGTCGCGTCTTTCTGTCCTGGCCACTTTTTACAGAGGGAACATTTGAACAAACCACATCCCTGTTTGGTTCAGTGGCTGCAGCGCCTCAGAGAATGGAAAGTCCCTACAGAGAACGGTGAGGACAGCGGAGATCATAGAAATCTCACTTCCTGTTATTCAGGATGCTGCTTACAAGCTTAATGGGCTTAGAGCTCGAAGCATTTTCACAGACCCCGCCTACCTACTTTAGGGTCTGTTTCTGTTGCTCCCTTCTGGGAGGAGGTATTTCTAGCAGGACTTCCAGATTCTGGAACCGCTTTGTTCCCTAGGCCAGGGGTCCCCAACCACCGGTCCGTGGAACATTTGCTACCGGGCCGCCGGTTTGCTGGGCGCCGCCATCTTGTTTGACGAGAAAGTGCTTCCAGGTGAGCTTTTCTGGTTGGAAAGCGGCATTTGGGTCCTGAAGGAATCCTCGCGCCTTAGTTTCATCAAAGGGGGGTGGGCTTCAAATGAAACTAAGGCGCGAGGATTCCTTCAGCACCCAAGGCAAGGCGAGCCGAGTGTCCTGAAGCCGTCCCAAAGCGAAGCCCATCGACAAAGGTACAAAGGAGGAGTTGAAGGTGGCGGGGAGAAGCGGGGGGCGGCTGGCTGGCCGGTCTCTCGGCTCGCCTTGCCTTGTCATGTGTGCTGATGCCGGTACCGGACCGCGGATCATTTTGTGATGCCGGTACTGGGCCATGGCACAAAAAAGGTTGGGGGCCACTGCCCTAGGCCAGGGGTCTCCAACCTTGGCAACTTCTAAGACTTGTGGACTTCAACTCCCGGAATTCTTTGCTGGCTGAGGAATTCTAGGAGTTGAAGTCCACAAGTCTTAAAAGTTGCCAAGGTTGGAGACCACTGGCTTAGGCCATCCATTTGGCAAACTTGCAGGATTTGTTTTCTCTGCCATTCACATGTGTTAGGAAATGATAGCCACCTAACAATTGGGTTGGAAATATCTAAACCAGGATAGACATTTAATACTGTCTCTTTAAGGGAATGATGTAATTGTAATTGTGGGGTTCCTCAAATGACTGTAAGATGGAGCCAGAAACCCGGTTTCCTAGTTGCTAGATGTTCTGATGTTCGATGTTGGTTGGTTTGCATTTTTTTTCCTATTGACTGGTGTTGATTGTCGTTCTTCTTGGATTGCTGTGAGTCTGTTTACTGAACTGTTTATGATACTGGACTTTGTTATTTGGATTATCCCTGGACTGAAAACTGACTGCTTTAACCGTGTATGACTTGGACTGTTTGTTGGACTTTGATTAACTGTTTACTGGAAGTAAAACCTACATTTTACTATTCAGTGTATCTGTATGCTGGTTGTGTGTTATTCAACATCACTCTTACTACGCTTCCTTGAGAGCACTCTTTCTCCTAACGGGGAATACCTCAACACTGGTTATGGGCCCAGGCCATACCAGGCTCAGAAAACTGAGAGTTAGTGTGAATACACAGTACCGTATACAGACAGCTGTTTACTGTTTAATCGTGGTTTACTGTCCTGGTAAAGATAGCACAAGACCCGTCAACAAGTCTATCACTGATAACCCGGTTGGATGGAACAAAATATGTTTCCTGGTCTATGAAGTGCAGTCTACTTCTGCGTAGAGAAGGGTTATGGAATACAGTTCAAGATCCACCGGATGTAAATGCTTGGGATCCAGATAATGAGGACGATGCCGAGAAGTTAGCTGACTTTAAACGGAACAACGAACGAGCTGTTTGTATAATTGGACTAACACTGAGTAACCAGCAGCTAGTCCATATTCATGGAGAAGAGTCTGTTGCTAAGTGTTGGGAGAATTTGAAGAGGATTTATGTTCGTGACAGTGTTGGTGCACACATACATCTTACACGTAAACTGTTTAGAGCACATCTTCTGAAAGGTAGAGATATGTTAGCTCATTTAAACTTAATGAAAAGAACTTCTCAAGAGCTATATGAAAAGGAACTAATATTTTCAGAGCTGCATCAGGTTTACATCATTCTTTCCTCATTGGATGAAAGTTATGATGATTACATATCTTCAGTGGAAGTCCTGACCAGAAATGAACTGACATTGACTGACATAACTGGAAGGTTGTTAGAAGAGGCAAGAAGACGGCTGGATAGGGATCAAATGAGGAAGAAACAACCAGAAGAAGAGGATTTGTGTTCAACTGCCTATACTGTTAGGAAATGTTTTTTCTTGTGGGGCTAGGGGACATATAGCTAGATTCTGTATGAAGGGAAAACAACAGAATACTAGTAAACACCAGGCTAAGAAGAATGTTAATGTAGCTATGTCTAGTAATTCAACTGTAAACCATGATTTGTGGGTAGTTGATAGTGGAGCATCGCAGTGCATTATTAGAAAAAGAGAGAGGTTTGTAAAGATGTCCACAAGTAAGCAACATGTATCATTGGCAAATGGATGGAAGATGAACGCATCTGGTGAAGGTACTGCATATTGTTCATGTATAAATGAGCATTTATCCGTTATATGTACCTAAACTGAAATTTAATTTATTATCAGTAAGGGCTTTAGCTAATATTGGTTATGTAGTAACCTTTAGGGGAGATAACTGTATAATAGAGAAAGGGGGTAAAAGTGTTATTGCTGCTTTAGAGAATGATTTATATGTGATACATGATGACTAGTTGCAGATGGCTAACTTGGTTTATAACAATGTTAAGCCACATGTCGAATGTATACATTTAGTGCATAAACGTCTAGGGCACATTAATTTCAAAATGCTCAAACAATCTGTTGAATTGTCTGAGGGAGTAAAATTAAAACCCTTGTAGCAAGTATTTAAACTGTAATGCCTGTAACCAGGAGAAAAGCAAGGTTACTCCCGCAAACAGACAAAATGGGTTTAAGACTAAAGAACCTTTAGAGGTTGTGTTTGCTGACATAATTGGTCCTAAGAAACCCAGTTTGGGAGGTGCCTGCTATGTTTTGAGTATAATGGACCATTACTCACGGTATGGTTTCTGCTATTTAATGAAAAACAAAACAGAAACATTCCAACATTTCTTTAATTGGCTAAAGTTTGCAGAGAGAAAAATGAAACATAGGGTAATGACTTTAGTTACTGATAATGGGACTGAGTTTATTAATAATAGATTCCAGACGATGTTAAAATTGGCTGGTGTCGAGCATAAAGGTTCTGCACCTTACAGGCCAAAACATAACTCGTTTATAGAACAAAGAGGGCAAACGTTACAAGCTATGGCTCGCACTATGTTTTCTGATTCAGGTTTGCCTGAAACACGGTGGGGTGAGGCCATAATATGTAGCAACCATGTGTTGAACAATGTGGTGAACACAACTGATGAATTGCCGTTCACTCATTGGTAGAAAGCCAAATTTAAGTTATCTACACACATTTGGAGCTCCAGCATGGGTGCATATTCCCTCACAAGTAAGACTGAAAGGGCAACATAGAGCTAGGAAGTTATTTTTTGTAGGTTACGAGGCCAACCATAGATTGTTTAGATTTTGGGATCAAGGCACAACTAATATTTACTGCAGCACTAGTGCTAAATTTCTTGAGCACGTTGGGTGGAATAAACTGGAACAGGAATGCAACAATGATGTTGTGATTGACACCCAAGTAGCCTCTAATGATGAAATAGTTAAACCATCAATAGCCATTAAAGAGGAAGAACAGGAACAGGAGGAAGTAGAAGAACAGGCACAGGAGAGGTAAGGAGAACAGGAGCAGGTGGAACAGGAAAGTCCACCAGTAAGCCCTGTATTACCTAGACATTCAACCCGAGTAACATGACCACCTGATAGATATCAGGCAAGTGTTGTATGTCAAATGAATATAATTCCTGGCAATTATAATGAACTGAAACTGTATCCTGCTAAGGATCAGGCTGCTTGGCAGAAAGCAATGGATAAGGAACTGAAATCATTACAAAGACGGGAGATATATGAAAATGTCAGGTTACCACCAGGTAAACATACTATAGGGTGTAAGTGGATTTACAAACTTAAGACAGGCATGGATGAGATGGTTACTCATAAAGCCAGGTTAGTAGCACAAGGGTTCAATCAGACAGCAAACGACTACGATGAGGTGTTTGCACCTAGTCTGAAGGCTACTACATTACGAGCAGCATTAGTGTGGGCAGCTAAGGAGAAATACATTATAAATCATTTAGATGTAGAGATGGCATATCTGCATGCACTGTTGCAACACACTATATATTTAAAGAAACCTTTAGGTATCAACAATGATAATACAACTGATTGCAGGAGATTGAAAAAGAGTATGGCTTAAAGCAATCAGGATATGAGTGGAACCAGTGTATAGTTAAGGAATTAACTACGATAGGTTTTGTAGCTGGCATGGCTGATCCATGTTTGTTCAAAAGGGAAAGTGATGCTATAATTTCATTGTTGCTATTGTTCACTGAGGACATAGCATTAATCATCAAAACTGAGCCAGAAGCTACTGAGATTATTTCACTGTTAGAAAAGAAATTTAAAATAAAACAGTTAGGAGAAATTAAACAATATCTTGGTTTAAAAATAGATCAAACTAGGGGAGGATACAAAATCTCACAGGCAGATAAAATTAACCAATTACTAAAGAATTTTAAAATGGAACTTTGTAAAACACTGATGAGCCAGGAATTTAGCCATAGTGATGTACAAAGTCCTGTTTTTGATAAAGATATTTATCAGTACTTGATTGGTAGCTTATCTTATCTCAGTAATTGGTCGAGGCCAGATATAGCATACAGTTTTAACCAATTAGCTAGATTTAATGCTGAGCCTACTGAAAGACACTTGCAAGCTGCTAAGCGTGTGTTAAGATATCTGAAACAAACAATACATTATGCATTATATTTGGAGCCTAAGGATGAACTAAGTTTAACTGCATATGCTGATGCAAGTTTCGCTACGGACGTAAATACACGTAAATCTACGTCAGGTACTGTATTGTTATTAGGAAAGGTGTTGATTGGATGGAGATCTATTCAACAGAAACATCTAAGTTTATCAACAATAGAGGCTGAACTCTCATGTTTGTCTCTATTATGTACAGATTTAGTTTGTTATAAGCAACTATTGATTGACATGGGAATTGATGTAACAGATTCTATTGCTGTTTATGAAGACAACCAATCAGCAATACAGATAGCTTCCAATCTCGCTGTAAAGACTAGATCAAAACACACAGATCTAAGATATTTAAATGTGAGACAATGTGTGCAAAGTAAAATGATTAAACTAGAGTACTGCATGTCAGAGAATAACATTGCAGATCATTTTATAAAAGCCCAAGGCTCTGTAAAGCATAAGGCTTGCTGTGAGGTTTATGGACTTAAATTTTAAGGTGTTATATATTGTCCTACCCAAAGGGGAGAATGTTAGGAATTGATAGTCACCTAACAATTGGGTTGGAAATATATAAACCAGGATAGACATTTAATACTGTCTCTTTAAGGGAATGATGTAATTGTAATTGGATGTGGTTCCTCAAATGGCCATAAGATGGAACCAGAAACCCAGTTTCCTAGTTGCTAGATGTTCTGATGCTCAATGTTGGTTGGTTTGGATTGCTGTGAGTCTGTTTACTGAACTGTTTATGATACTGGACTTTGTTATTTGGATTATCCCTGGACTGAAAACTGACTGCTTTAACCGTGTATTACTTGGACTGTTTGTTGGACTTTGATTAACCGTTTACTGGAAGTAAAACTTACATTTTACTATTCAGTGTATCTGTATGCTGGTTGTGTGTTACACAACATTACTCTCACTATGTCTCCCTGTGTGCACTCATTCTCCTAACAGGGAATACCTCAACAACATGTATACATCCAAATTAGACTGTTTTGTTTCTGTCATATATGTGGATATATGCATAATTTTATTTAATTTTGATGTGTTTGTGTGTGTATATTGGAGGTGGAGACCCTTTCAGAGCTGCATGCAGCAAAATTTTATTTTAATGTATGCTGATTAGTGTACATTCAAAGTGACAATAAAGTTATTCATGATGGACCATTGGTTTGGAGCATCAGTCTGCTGCTTGTAGCATCCTCCCTTTTTTCCTTTGTAGCTCTCAGGCGCTTCCTTTTTTTGGAAAAGAAGGTGTGTTGGTCACTGATCCAAAGCAAGTAAAAGGAAAGGTGGCTTGTATGTGTGATGCATTGAAGGGAATTTTTGTAGCTCAGAGTTGAACTGTAGGCTCCTTGATGCTTTCTGAGCTTGGCGGTTTTCTTGTGGACATTTCTTCACCCAGCTAGGTAATACCATCCCTGCTAGAAAGGAGAGGGGTTTGTGGGGAGGAAGAGGAGGAGGATTGCAGGGTCTTTCTTGGTTTCTGAGCTTGGTTTTGCACTGTCCCAAAGGTGCTGTCAACTCGTAAAGCATTCCTATGTCTGTTTTCGAGTTGCCATAAACAAGGGTGGGGGGTAAGCTGAAGGAGCAGCGTGGCAGTTTAAAACCAGAAGTAGTTTCCAACACTTATCTTGAAAAGATTGTAGCTAGGCTACCGGATCTTTGAAAATCCTTCATTGGAGAACATGATTGATGACATCCAGCCTGTGAAGGTGCTTTATTGGAGAATTTTTTATGACACATCCAGGGGGCAGGGGCGAAACAGGGGACTGTGAATTACGTATGCCAGACTTGGCTTCATTTAGGTTAATGCCAGCATGTTACTCCTAATAAATCTTTATTTATTTGTATTTATTTTATTTATTTATTTTTGTCAATTGCTTACAAGATAATAGGTATAAGTATATACATAGTTATGAATACATGGATACATATAAAAAAAATAAAACAAACCATAGGACGGGGATGGTAGGCATGTTGGTGCGCTTATGCACACCCCCTACAGATCTCTTAGGAAAGGAGTGAGGTCAATAGTAGACAATCTAAGGTTAAAGTTTTGGGGGTTTGGGGATAAACCACAGAGTCAGGTAGACATTGACCGCCCTGTTGCTGAAGTCGTATTTTCTGCAGTCAAGTTTGGTGCGGTTTACCTTGAGTTTGTATCTATTGTTTGCTCTTGCGTTGTTATGGTTGAAGCTGAAATATTCATTGACAGGTAGGACATTGCAATGTATGATTTGATATACTATACTTAGATCGGACCGAAGGCGGTGTAGCTCTAGGTTCTCTAGGCCTAGAATTTTGAGTCTGGGGGCATAAGGTATTCTGCAACAAGTAGAGGAGTGGAGAACTCTTCTTGTGAAATATTTCTGGACTTTCTCAACTGTGCTAATATCAGATACGTAATGTGGGTTCCAGACTGATGAGCTGTATTCGAGTATTGGTCTCGCAAATGTTTTGTATGCTCTAGTTAGTAGTGTGATATTACCAGAGAAAAAGCTACGCAGGATTAGGTTAACAACTCTTAATACCTTTTTGGCTATGTAGTTACAGTGGGCTCTAGCACTTAGATCATTAGAGATGAGCACTCCAAGGTCCTTGACAGAGCTTGGATCATCAACAAGGTCTTGACAACAAGATCTTCTGGATTCTTTGGAAGTTGGGCTTGAGGCTCCTGATTTAATTGGGGCAATCACTGGAATCCAGATAGATGTCTTTTCAAGAGGCAACTGGACTTTGAAAAAGCACCTCTAGGACGACCATGACCTGGACTGAGAATCTCCTTAGACACTGATGATGTTACCTAGTTTGGTAACAAAATGTCTGCAAAGAAAACTACCAAGCTCAGAGAGCACCAAAGACAACCCCAACCCCCCACCCACTCTCATCGTCCTCCTCTTCCTCGCAAACCTTCCATAGCAGGTTGCAACCTCTCTCCCTTCAAGCACTGATGATGTTACCTAGTTGGGTCATGAAACGTCTGCAAGAAAACCACCAACTCAGAAAGCACCAAGGACCCCAGTCTTTTTCTTCTTCCTCCTCCTCCTCCTCCTCCTCCTCCTCCTCCTCCTCCTCCTCCTCCTCCTCCTCCTCCTCCTCCTCCTCCTCTTCCTCCCCTCTCCCTCTTCCCTGTACACCCCACTCCCTTCTAATACTCATGATATTATCTAGTTGGGTCATGAAACATCTGCAAGAAAACTACCAAGCTCAAAGAACATCCAGGACCCCTCAGTTCTCCTCCTCCTCCTCCTCCTCCTCCTCCTCCTCCTCCTCCAGCCTTCTTCTCTGCCTCCTCCTCCTCTCCACACACCCCTCTCCCTTCCAGTACTGATGATGTTCCCTAGTTGGGTCATGAAACATCTGCAAGAAAACTACCAAGCTCAAAGAACATCCAGGACTCCTCAGTTCTCCTCCTCCAGCCTTCTTCTCTGTCTCCTCCTCCTCTCCACACACCCCTCTCCCTTCCAGTACTGATGACGTTCCCTAGTTGGGTCACGAAACGTCTGCAAGAAAACCACCCAGCTCAGGACCCCACAGCTTTCCTGGGTCCATGGGGTTTGCATGGCCCCCAGTCAAACCCAGGAAACAACCTCCCCTCTTCAAGGCTGTGGGAAACGAAACACCATCCAGATATACGCAGCGGTTGAATTTCTCACCCTGAATTTTGCAGCTGAAGGCCGAGTGTTTAGCCTTCCTCCCTTCAGTGAAATCAGGCTGGGCACACAACTTCCCATCCAGGAGCCCCTTAAAGGCTACTCTCTACCGGAGACCCGCTTCTACACTTTGTAACTTACGTCAATCAGTCTCCACGTCAACTGTTGCTCCAGGCCAATTCTACCACTTTGATGTGTAATCTCCCGTTCATCCCTCGATGCAAATTACGGCTCTGGGAAAATCCGTGGGATGCACTAAACGGGATGTGCTCCATGGAGCTGGGAACGGAACACCCAGACAGTTAAAAGGAGGCGGCCTTAACAGGGGTGACAAAATGGCCGAGTTGGAAGGGGTCCTCTGAGGTCTTCTAGTCCAACCCTCCTCAGGGAAACCCTCTACCGTTCCGAGTCCAGAGGTCTCCAAACTTGGCAACTTTTAAGACTGGTGGACTTCAACTCCCAGAATTCCCGGACATGAAGGCATTCTTTTTTTTTTTTTACACGTATTCCCATTCTGGCTTGTTTGCTCTCTTGTCATCCCTTTCGCTGTAGTCTCTCCACGCTGGGGGGCAGGAGGAAAGAAATAGTTGGAGGAGGAATCCTGGGAGTTGAAGTCCACAAGTCTTAGAGTTGCCAAGTTTGGGTTCAGACACATACTGTCCGTTTGATGTTACAATGGCGCGCACACACAAAAATGATGTACGGTCATTTTTCACACTTACAACCGTCGTAGCATCCTCCTCATCACATGATCAAAATTCAACCGCTTGGGAACCCAACTCATATTTAGAATAGAATCAAAATTTAAAATAGAAATATAGGATGGGGCGAGATAAGAATTTAATAAATAATAGAATAGGAATAGAAGTGGGAAGGGGCCTTGGAGGTCATCTAGTCCAGGCCCCTGCTCAAGCACCAGATCCTCTACCATTTCAGACAAGGGACTGTCCAGACCCTGCTTAATGACCTCCAGTGATGGGAGTGCCCACAACTTCTGGAAGGCGTTCCACTGTCCTCGCTGGTCTTAGAAGCACGGAAACTGCGTAGGATTTCACTCAAATCTGGCCCAAACCAAATAACCCAATGGCTCTTTTGTGGATTGTTAATGTGGAAATTATACTGTATATATTGTAAGTTACACCTGAGAAAATGGAGAACAGAAGATTCCCCCTATTTATCCGATATTTGAACTATGAAATGATTACTGGACGGTTGTATAACTGTATCTAACAAACATATTATGTTTTGTAACTTGTTATGTTTTGAAAATAAATGTCAGGTTTTTGGCTGGAACACGGGGTTGTATTTCTTGGTGTTGGGGTGGGAGATACTGGGTCATAGTGACCCAAACAGAACTGGTTAATGATCCATTGTGCTTCAATCGACATAAGAAGAAGACAGAGCAATGAGAACAAGGGTAGTTTCCAAAGACAAGGAAACAGGTGTTACGCCATGAGTGTGGCATAGGGAAGATACATAGCCTGGATAGATTATGAACCCAGGAAAGGAGCAGAGACTGTATATTTGAACCTGTATATAAACCCCAGCCTTCCTGGGAACCAGGCCTTCTGCCCATGAGCAGAATTCCCTTTTGCAAAAGCTTCATAATAAAGCTCTTCTATATTGTTCACATATCTCTGGCTGTTTTTTTGTGATTATCATCACATGGATCGTGCAAAAAGGATCCACCAAAAGAATCGTCCAAACTGACACCAACTCAAGGGATCGATCGTGGGTCAATCTTCCACGAGTTCAGAACCTTCTGGAGCTTAGAGAATGGATGGTGCCCAGGCCCAGTTCTCACCAAGCTCCTTCAGGTCCAGCAGGACATTGAAGACATCTAAGATCAAGGAAGACAAGGAGGTGTTGACTCATAAAGCATTCCTATGCCGGTTTGAGTAGCTGCCATTAAAAAATAAAAATTGGGGGCCCGGGCGGAGAAAGGATATCAGGAAGAGTAGGGCAGCCGTTAGAAATTGGAAGTACATTGCAACTCTTTTATCTGTAAAAGATTCTGAATAAGCTACCGGAGCTTTTGCCCGAGAATATATTTAATTGGAGAACGTGATGGATGACACCCAGCCTGGTGAACGACTCAATTGGAGAATGTGATTTATGGCACACCCAGGGGGGAAGGAGGAAACAAAAAGTCACAGGGGACTGTATGCCAGTTGACTTCATACAGGTCGTGCCAGTATGTCACTTCTAATAAATCCTTTGAAGTTTTTTGAAGTTTGGCTTCCCGATTGATTCATGATTTAATTCGGGCGATCTTTGGAATCCTGACAGCCGGTTGCGTGAACTCAGCTGGCTTCTTGAAGAACCCCAGTTGCAGCTAAATTACAGGTTTTCGTGGGGTCATTTTTTTTGAGTCCCCCACACAGAGCAGCACGCTGAAGCTGGAGAAAGCTGTGGCCTTCATTAGGGGGACAGAAGAGAAGACAATCCTTGCAAGACATATAACCAAGATGAAGGTGGAAGGCCAAGCATTCGTGGCCGTTGGTAGAACTTCAATAAGAAGTTGGCGGTTGTTGATCCTTTGAAAGGACCAGAAAACATGGCTGAAACATAGCAAGAATGGTAGCAGGAATAAGATAAGTCTAGTTTAATGAACAGGACCAAGAGGGACAGGAGTCTTCCAATATTTGAGGGCGGGTGTGTGTGTGTGTTGGACTAGATGATCTACAGGTTTTAGTTTACTTTATGGTCATTGCACCTCGTACAATGAAATTAAATACCAACTTCAGTGTACATTGTGACTATGAAAATAAACACAAAACACGTCTCCTTTGCATTCTATACAATTGAATTGCAAACCCCTGATATTGCATTAATATTGCATTATACAGTAGAATTCAAAAAAGCTCCCGCCCTGGGATAGAAGCTGTTTTTCCAGTCTGTTTGTCCTTGTTTTTATTATTATCCTGTACCGTCTGCCAGATGATAATAGTTTTTAAAAAAGGGTTCCCAGGATGAGATGGATCTTTGAGAATATTTTGAACTTTCTTAAGGCAGCGGGAGCTATAAAGCTCTTCCAAAGAGGGGAGAGGGCAGCCAGTGATCCTCTGGGCAATGATGTTAACCCTCTGGAGTGCTTTCCTATCGGCCCCTGTGCAAGCCATACACAGATGGAGTAAATTAAGATACTCTCTATGGTGCAGCGGTAGAAGGTCACCAGCAGTTTTTCCATTCAGTTGTTGTTTCCTGAGTCCCTTCTAACTCTGTTAATCTGACTTTAATCAGATTTTAATGAACAAAAGGACCAGAGGAGACAGGATAGCAGCTTTCCAATATATGAGGGTGTGGGAGTTGGACTAGATGACCTACAAGGTCCCTTCCAACTCTGTTAATCTGACTTTAATCTGATTTTAATGAACAAAAGGACCAGGGGAGACAGGATAGCAGCCTTCCAATATATGAGGGTGGGGGGGGTTGGACTAGATGACCTACAAGGTCCCTTCCAACTCTTGTTATTCTATATTCACCGCAACGACTTGCCTTCAGTGGTCGTGGAAGCTTTATCACTTGAGACCTTCAAGAAGAGATTGGACTGTCATTTGTCAGAAACGGTGTAGGGTCTCCCGCTTGGGCAGCGGGTTGGACTAGATGATCTACAAGGTCCCTTCCAACTCTGTTAATCTGACTTTAATCTGATTTTAATGAACAAAAGGACCAGGGGAGACAGGATAGCAGCCTTCCAATATATGAGGGTGGGGGGGAGGGGGGGGATTGGACCAGATGATCTACAAGGTCCCTTCCAACTTTAATTTGATTTTAACGAAAAAAAAGGACCAAGGGAGACAGGATAGGAGTCATCCAGTATTTGAGGGGCTGCCCCAAAGAAGAGGGAGTCAAGATATTCTCCAAAGCCCCTGAAGGCAGGACAAGAAACAGTGGATGGAAACTCATCACGGAGGATACACAATATCATAGCTGGAAGGGACCTTGGAGGTCATCTAGTCCAACCTCCCACCCACCCAAGAAGGAGGCCCTAAACCAGAGGCCTTCAAACTTGGCCACTTTTAAGACTTGTGGACTTCAACTCCCAGAATTCCCCATCCAGCCATGCCTGTTTTTTTTTCTCTCTCTTAAAATCTCCTAAAGTGGAGAGAGAGATTGCAGAGGAAGGGATTACAAGAGAGTAAGCCATGCTGGCCGGGGAGAATTCTGGGAGTTGAAGTCCACAAAGTCTTAAAAGTTGGCCAAGTTTGGAGACCCCCCCCCTGCCCTAGACCATTTCAGACAACGGGGAAGCCAGGTTCACTTAACGACCGTGTTACTAACTGAACAGCAGCAATGACGCTACAACCGTCCTAAGGACAGGCCGGTTTCCAAGCCTCTTGAGTTTTGATCACCTGGCCACGGAAGATGCCGCCACGGTTGTAAGACTGAAAAACGCCCCTAAGTCACATTTTTTTTCTGTGCCGTTGTAACCGGAAATGGTCCCTAAGTGAACTGTTGTTAAGACGAGGAGAACCTGTAGAGAGGACTTTCCCCCCCTCCCCAAATCCTCAATCTCCCCTCCCCCAATGAAAACCCCAATGTGCCCACCCACCCCCCAATTCTCCCCCCCCCAAATAAAATGACCACCTCCAACGCGAGGAACATTTAATGTAGCTTTTATAACGTGGTTTATTTACACTGGCATTGACAAAAGAGTGGTTATAATTATTGGTGGTTTGTGTTTTGTCTTATTTTTTTGTCAAATTAATACTTCGTCTTACAAGTCATGAACAACCTGTGGATTGCGGTGGTTGAAGTGACACAAATAAAATAAAATTTGAAATCTAGGACTCTTTGAAGTCAAGTCAAGCCCACCCGCCCCTCCCCTCTTTCCTTTCTCTCTCCCTTCCCTTCCCCTCCCTCGGGGAGGAGGGGGGAGAGGGTCTGCATCCAACACACACACACACACACACGCACACACACGCACACACACCCTTTCCTGTAGGGCAGAAACAGTGTGAGGATTCTCCATCCATAGCAGGTTGCAATCAAGCCTTTTCCCCATTTTTTTAAAAAAACAACAACAACACAATTGAATAAAACAAAATTGCAAAGAGAATTGTGGTTCTTAGGCACCCCGATTTCCCCCGAAAGAAAGACAATAACACAATACAAAATAAAAATAAAAATGGAATGCGTGTAAAAAGGTTCTAGGATGATACCAAAAAAAAAACCAACAACAACATTACATACAACACAAAATCTCTAACTTACAAAACTTTTTTTTTCCTTTTTTTAAAATCTTCCTGATGACGCGCAAAGGCAAAAAAAAAAAAACACGGGTAAAAGGAACCGATCGGAGCGGAAGAGTCTGCGGGAAGCCAGCACTGCAAGGTTGGCGGCCGGAGGGAAGAGTGAGGAAGAAGGCAGAGGATCTGGGGCGCGGTATGCGGACAGGAGGCCCGAAGAGCGACGGCTGGACGGGAAAGCGGGACGTTTTGCAAAGGCCCAAAAGAGATTTTTTTTTTTTCCCCACTCATCTTGAGGTTTG
This sequence comes from Pseudonaja textilis, assembly GCF_049901715.1. NCBI lineage: Eukaryota > Metazoa > Chordata > Lepidosauria > Squamata > Elapidae > Pseudonaja > Pseudonaja textilis. The sequence continues at coordinate 92,233,788 of NC_141993.1, read as the reverse complement.
CCACACCCAGCTGTGGTCTGAAAATCCACCTTCCCGAAGGATGAGTGGAGTTGGAGGAAGAGGAGAGGCGAAGACAGGGAGGGGAGGGAGGGAGAGAGGGAGGGAGGAGTTGAGAGTGGAAGGGAGGGAAGGATGGTGGAAATAGGGATGGAAGGAACAGAAGGGGAGGGGAAGGGAAGGAAAGGAAAAAGAAAGGAAAAGAGGAAGGGAAGGAAGAAGGAAGGAATAGGAGGAAGGAAAGGAAAGGAAAAAGAAAAGAAAAGAGGAAGGGAAGGAAAGAAAGAAGGGAATACAAGGGGAAGGGAATAGGAGGGGAAGGAAAAGGAAAAAGAAAGGAAAAGAGGGAGAGAAGGAAAGGAAGAAGAAAGGAAAAGAGGAAGAAGGGAAGGAAAGGAAGAAAGAAGGAATAGGAGGGGAAGGGAAGGGAAGGAAAAAGGAAAAGAGGAAGAGAAGGAAAGGAAAAAGAACGGAAAAGAGGAAGAGAAGGGAAGGAAAGGAAGAAGGAAGGAATAGGAGGGGAAGGGAAGGAAAAAGAAAGGAAAAGAGGGAGAGAAAGAAAGGAAGAAGAAAGGGAAGAACGTAGGGAGGGAGAGAAGAAGGAAGGAGGGAGGGAGTTGACAGTAGAAGAGAGGGAAGGATGGTGGAAATAGGGATGGAAGGAAGGGAGGGAAGGAAAGGAAAAAGAAAGGAAAAGAGGAAGAGAAGGGAAGGAAGAAGGGAGGGAATAGGAGGGGAGGGAAGGGGGACAGGGAGAGAGGGAGGAAGCAGGGGAGGGAAGGCGGAAGGATGGAAGAGAAATAGAGGGAGGAAAGAAGGAGGGATGGATAGAGGGGAAAGGAGGAGGGGAGAAGAAAGGAGGGAGGGAGGAGTGGTGGGAAGACGGAAGGAGGGATAGAGAAAGACGAGAGGGAGGGAGGGAGGGAAGAGGAAGGATGGTGGAAAGAAGGGAGGGACAGAGAGAAGGAAGAAGGGAGAGAGGAAAGGAAGGGTCTGAAAGAACAGCTAGGGAAGGACGGATAAAGCGGCCTCACCCTACGTTGAAATGATCGAGAGAAGCTGAGCGGTGGGTGGGTGGGTGAGCCGTGATCTCCTGGCTTCCAAGAAAGATCTGGCAGGCTGTGGATCCCAACAGAAGGAAAGACCCCCTCCCTCGGTCCCCTTCCCAAGCCACCTTCCTGGGGGAGGCCCTCCTCCTTATTCTCCCCTCCCCAGGAAACCCCAAGACCACCTGAAAAATTCTGAACGTGTAACAGGACCTTAAACTCGGAAACGGCGCCACGGTTTTTGAGTGGCGGAGCGGACGCCGTGGCCAGAAGTGACTTTGCACTAGCGCGATGCAAAGGGAACACAACTGTGGAAAACACAACAGGGTTTCACCTCCGGGCAGCCTGGGGGATTATTCTGGGTCGGGGGGAGAATTGGACACCTGCACGTCCAATTTAACCTTCCTCCCAGGCCATTTTCCAACTATCTCGGATCAGCATCTAACTTCCCAGCACTTACGTGCCTATTACTACTAGAGGCTGTTGCTACTATGCGGTATGGCTATTATACCTACGTGGGTATTATTGCAACTAGGGTGAAAAACAAACCAAAAACCCCCCCACAGAGCATCCGTTTTTCTGGTGCAAAGCAACAATCCGTAGGGATTGCAAGAGCCAAACACAAAAAAGATTTTATTTTTTCAAGCCACTCGGTAAATTCCGGTAAATTCAGCGTTCGTCTCCTTCAAGGGACCATCCTACCCATGTGGCTGCAACGGAAGGGATCAGGGTGCTGCTGAATCCCCGACCGCACGCAGCCAACATCCATCACACCCCGTTTGTCTTCTCTGGAAAGTTCTCACCTCCCGATTTAAAAACTCAAAAGCGAAAAAAAACAAAACACCGTCAGTTGAAAATGACTTTGGTTTTAAACTGTGGTGGCTTTGAAGACAGGGTGGACTTCAATTCCCAGAATTCCCTGGCACGAAATGCATCGTTTTCATGAGGGATACCCGTTCTGGCCTGCTTGCTCTCTTGTCATCCCTTTCGCTGTAGTCTCTCCACACGCTGGGAGGGGCAGGAGGGAAGAAACAGCCGGAGGGGGAATTCTGGGAGTTGAAGTCCATAAGTTTTGGATCCTGGACCCCCCCCTGCTCTGAAAGTGGGGGTCCAAAGGCACCGGAAAAAACGGATCAATTCAGCAAGAGATCCAGGCAACTCTTCCCAGGGAAGACCACAACCGCAGCGCGCGTGGTGTGTGAAAGCAACAAAAGCAGTGTGTGTGTAGATCTCCCACAAAAGTCAACCAATGATCCCTCAACTCCCAGAAATGTGGAAAGCCGTAATTTGCCGGGCAAACGATCCATTTTTTTTCGTGGATGTTTTCTTGTTTTTTAACTTGAAAAGCCACCCAGCCCTCATGCACACTCACATTCACACATGCACCAGTTGTGATTTACACACACACAAATAAAAGAGAGAGAACCCCGCCAACAATGCCCAGCTTGTTAAGCCAAAGCACCAAAAACCCGGCAAAAGCTACACAGGGCGTGTGAGTGAGTGAGTAAGTGAGTGAGTTCGTGGCACGGCGCTCGGCTCCCTTCCCTCCAATTTGGGGAGGGGTGTGTGTGTTCAGAACAGGAATCGGAGCAGTTGGGGAGACCCTCGGGTTGGGGAGGGTCCTTGGGCTGGCCGGAAGAGGGTAGAGGAGTGAGGGGTGTGTGTGTGTGAGCGGGGTGGGGCGGGGCTTCACTCCCCTTCCTCTTTGATGCGCTGCTGCTTGTTCCGACGGGCATCCAGGTCGAAGTTGAAGTCGCTCCAGTCGTCGCGGGGAGGGAAGGAGATGGTCTGGCGGAGGGTGAAGCGCACGGCGTCGATCACCCGCTCGCCCCGGGCCTCGCTGGAGCCCACGCTGACCGTGGAGGCGCCGCTGGGCGTGCGCAGGAGGTGCGGAGGCGAGGAGAAGTCGTGCAGCTGCCGGTAGTCAAGGAGGCCCTTCCAGATGGCATGGCGGAATTGCTCGGGGATCTTCAGGCTCACCAGATCCTGGGAAGGGAGGAAGAAAGAGCGAGCGAGTGAGCCCCAGGAGAGACCCGGCCAAATCACATTTCCCTTCCTCCCTCCCTCTTTTCCTTCCTTCCTTCCTCCCTCCCTCCCTCCCTCCCTTCCCCTTCTCATTCTATCTTTCTTTCCTTCTCTCCTTCCTTCCCTTTCCATTCCCCTTCTTTT
>NC_141993.1:92130576-92225576 GCF_049901715.1 Pseudonaja textilis | reverse complement strand
AATTGAGATGAGGAGGTCACCCAGAACTGCAGAGCCCCGACCTGGCAAGATCCGCACCCGGCGCTCTATAAAAAGGAGGGTATTTCTAAGCTTGGGGTTGAAACCAGGGGCCCGGGGGCGGAGGGGGGCTCTCTGAGCCAGGGTGTTTTCTTGCAGACATTTCAGGACCCTACTAGGGAACATCAGCAGGGCTAGGAGGGAGTGGCGCTTGTAGATGGGAGGAGGGGGGAGAGGGAGAGGAGGGGGGGAGGAGGAGGAAGAAGAGGAAGACGAGGGAGGAAAAGGAAGACGAGGGAGAGGAAGAGGAGGAGGGAGGGGAGGAAGAGGGAAAGGAAGAAGAGGAGGAGGGAAAAGAGGAGGAGGAGGAAGAGGGAGACAGAGAGGAAGAAGAGAGAGAGGAGGGAGAGGAGGAGGAAGAAGAGGAGGAGGAGGAAGAGGGAAAGGAGGAGGAAGACGAGGAAGAGGGAGAGGAGGAGGAGGAGAAGGAAGAGGGAGACCAGGAGGAGGAGGGAGACAGAGAGGAAGAAGAGAGAGAGGAGGGAGAGGAGGAGGGAGAGGAGGAGGAAGAAGAGGAGGAGGAGGAGGAGAACGACTGTGGAGTCCTTGTTGTCTCCAAGCTTGGTGGTTTTCTTGCAGACCTTTCGCGACCCAAGTAGGTAACATCATCAGTGCTAGCGATGACGTCCGATGCCCTGATGATATCACCTAGTTTGGCTCATGAAACGGCGAGTAAGACCACCGAGCTCGGAGACCGCCAAGGACCCCGCAGTCCTCTTGCTCCTCTTCCTCCTTTCCGCGGCCCTTCCTCCCTTCTAGAACTGATGAGGTTACCTCGCAGGGCCGTGAAACGTCTGCAAAGCAACCATCCCAGCTCGGGAGAGCCGGGAGGGAGAGGAATCGGGCGCTTCCTGCCGGCCGGGAAAACGGGAGGAGATCCAGCGAGGGGCGGGATAGGGAGGTTCTCCCCCCCAAGAAAGCCCCACTGGGGCGTTTTGGGTTTGGAAGCCGCCCCACAGGTCCAGCGAGTCAGCCATGGGAGGGAACTCTCGGTGCACAGGCTTCGTCGCGGTGGCTAAGGGGGCAATTCCTTTGGACCGCTGCCCCGGTGAGTCGTTTTGCCAGACCGCCCCCTCATAAGGCTGCCTTCCCAAGCGCCAAGCAGCACCAAAGCGAGGCCACAGCCTGCCCGCCTCCTCCTCGCACCCCCCCCTCAAACCAAAACCCTGGATGCGGAAAATGGGAACAGCCGAAGCACAACCACCGCTATTTAAGAAGAGGCGCAAGGGCAGGAAGGAGAGACCCCAACCACCCAGAGGAGGGGAGGGGGGGGGGAGAGGGTCTAGGATAACTCGCCCTGGCCAACTCGTCACGGCCACTTTAGAATAGGAATAGAGCTGGAAGGGACTTTGGAGGACATCTAGTCCAGCCCCACCCCACCACCCTCTGCAAGTTGTCGTGGGACAATTCAGGGCTGCGTTAATCGTTTTCATGCGGTTAGTTTTCACGTTCGATGACCAGGTTTGAGTCGAAATTATTGTTAACTCCTGTTATTTCTGGATTAGGCTTTGTTTTATTATTATTATCGGCCGTTGTTCCGTCGAAAGGAATTTGACTTTTGCATTTTCTGAATTATCCCGTGGCGAGTTGGCCATGGTGTGTAGTCCCGTTCCGAGGGGGAGAAGAGCCAACCCTGGCTAACGGGGCATCCAGAGCCGGCCCCCTCTGGGCACAGAGACCCCGCCCTTGGCAAGAGGGCACATCCCTTGTACTTAGAGGAGGCTCGCCAAGCGAGTCCCGAGTGCGAGAATCTGATTTTGTGTCCGGAGTCTTGTGGGACGAGACCATCTCCAGAGTCTTGAACCTGAGCCCAAATCCCTTAAACGGGGCACTGAAGCTGATCTGCAACTGAGCACACACAACCCCCGCTCCAAGGTGCTTCCGAGACCCCAGAAGCCTTTTGGACACCCTGGGTGGCTAAGGTGCTATCTCCAAGGATGGCCCCGCAAAGGATTGCCGCAGTCAATCCGAGAGTTCGACAGCCCAGCTCCGCCAAGCGAAATCCCCTTTTTCCCCCTCTTGGCACCAGGCAAGCAGAGCAGCTCAGGTCCAAAGTCACTGTGGATCTGAAGGATCCGTGTTGACAAAAGTCAAGATGGCAGCTGGACCTAAACCCCGGGGCCAAGCTTGGAGGTTTCGTTTGTGATGGGGTTTTTTTTGGGGGGGGGTGCATCCTGCGGACGTCTGCACCCCAAACCGGCTGAGCAGGCCCCTCCCGTTCCCTCGCACACCTATAGTTGCAAACAACAGTGCTCAGGAGATGCGCAGACAGAGCGGGCTTAGTCTCTGCAAAAAGTTGAGGGAAACAGGCAGGTTGCGAAGCCAGCGCAAGTGGTTGCTTCCGCCGAGGATGCAGAACTCGGAACTCGAGGCGGACTGCGCTGGAACCGAACGCACACCCCACCCCCACCACCCCCTGGCCCACAGTATCCTGCTTCGCTCGCTCCACTCACCTGACGATGCTGCAGTCTGTGGGGTAGGGCGGAGGTGGGGTACAGTGGGAGGTGGACGGCATGGAGAGGGGCGGGGCCAGCGTCTGGGTGGGGCTGAGCCCATTCATGTCGCCCGCCATCGTCATGTGGGCTCCCATCATCGGAACTGGACGGAAGGAGAGAAACAGCACGTCAAAGACAAGCCGGGGAATTCTGGGAATTGAAGTTCACTCCTTGCACCTTAAAGCATGCTGGCCTAGAGGATTCTGGGAGCTGGAGACCATCCATCTTAAAGCATGTCGTCTGGGAGATCCAAGTGGCCAAGTCTGAGAAACACTGCAGGTCTACAGAAACCTCACAGAATTCTGTGTCTGATTTTGGAATTATGGCCGTAAATTATTGCAGTCATAACTTAAAGCACCATGTGACTGGAGCGGATTTTTTTTTTGACAGAGGTCATTCAATGAATGACCCCAAGCCCGTTTTCCCCAATGGGGATATTCGGCTGAAAGCTGGCCAGAGCACTGCAAATCATGGTCATGTTTGCAAATGGCCGTAAAAAGTACCCAAATGCAATTCTCTCTCTCCCTCACCCTCCCTCTGTGCGTGTGTGTGTGTGTGTGCGTGTGTGTGTGCACATGCCATAACTTCAAAACCCACCAATTTCATTTTGGAATAAAATTAAAAACCTGATGTAAAGGCTAGCAAAGATGTCTAAAAATACGTCCGTCCAATGGTGGAAATGTAATCGGACTCCCAGGCATTTGTTATCATATGGGGTGGACATGTGTGAAGGCAGAAAAAATTTGGGAGGATGAAAATACGTATGTGGTTAGAAAAGATAATTAAGCAATCTAAAGCCAGAAATATTCTTGTTAGGCATATTACCAGAAAGCTACAATAAAAGGGACTACATATTTAATACTTTATGTGCTGACAGTTTTGTTGTTATAGTTATGCTATTTTTGTTGTTATACTACTGCTATTACTGTTATTTGTCAGGATTCTGGCAGTTACTCCAATTAAATCTATTATTATTATTATTATTATTATTATTATTATTATTATTATTATTATTATTTGTTTATTTGTTTATTTGTTTATTTGTTTATTTGTTTATTATTATCATTATCATTATTATTATTATTCATCACATTTGTTATTTCTCTGTTAAATGAAATGCACCCAGACAACTCTTTTCAAAGTATCTATGTATCATTAAAATATAAAATACAAATACAAATACTATGTCCAGGCTCCAACACGCACCCCGCATCTCTCAAGAGTACAAATTTTTTTTTTATTTATTAGGAGTGACCATGTCGGTGTTACCTGGGTACAGCCGACACTAAGATACATCAATCATTTCCCCCTTAACCCTGGTCTTTCCCCCATGCGCTGGATGTATATTCTCCAACGGGACACATCCATAGCCAAGAGTCTTCAATCAGGATCTCCAGTAATCATCTTGTGTGCCAACAGCTTCGGCTGCCAAGGCGATTATCTGAGGCATTTAAGGAATGCACTGCTTTCCCCACCACTCCCTTTCTGCTGGCAACTAAAAGGACCAAAGGAGTATTTTTTTTAGCTGATCTACTACTACTGCTACTGCTACTGCTACTGCTACTACTACTACTATGACTACTAAAAAGCCCAGTGCAAAGATAGGCCTTACTGTTGGCTCCCATGCTGTCAGGCATGCTGGTGGGGGTCAGGGTGTTGCGTTGCTGGGGGTTGATGAGTTGGCTGACCGAGGGCAGCTTGTTCATGCCGCTGATTTTCCCAAGCGGAGGAGAGCTGGAGCCGTACGAAGGCTGAGCCTGGAGGGAGTTTCTGGGAAAGAGAAGAAGAGGAAGTTAAAGGGACGCTGGAAAGGAAAGCCCGGGTGAACTGGCGTCGATAGGAACCCAGCTGCAGAACCAGGGATGGAAGGAGAGTGGGGTGTCAACACAGCCCTGTGGAGGTTTAATCCAGGCTCAATCCAGGAAGCACCACTGCCCCGGGGAACACGGGACCAGCACACCACCTGGCACTGATGATGTTACTTAGTCGGGTCATGAAACGTCTGACTGCAAAGATACAATCTTGCTCAGAAGTCTATATAGAAACAGGAAGCAACCACCAGTAGCACTGAGGATATTACCTAGCTGGGTCATGAAACGTCTGGAAGCAAACCATCCAGTTCAGAGAGCACCAAGGACCCCACAGTCCTCCTCCTTCCCCCTTCCAGCACTGATGATGCTAGCTAGTCGGGTCATGAAATGTCTGCAAGGAAACCACCAAACACCAAGAGCACCTCATGTCAACCCTGATCTACAAATATTTTATTAATTTATCCAAAGTTTCCCCAAAGTTTAAGTCTGCATATCCTTACAATATCTGATGGCAAGGGGAAGTACAAATTCTTTTTTCCTACGAAGATTGAGGAAGATTGGATGGATGGATTACAATGAATGTTGCTCCTAATATATCTTTCGACTTCTTTTGAAGTTGGGCTCGAGGCTCCTGTTTTAATTGGGGCAATTGCCAGAACCCTGACACAATGTTGTAATAATATATTCATAAGTATTCAATCGGGGGGGACAATATGTGTATATGTGTTGGGGTTTTTTTGTGACGCACCTTTTTCAATAAAGGAAAATATTTGTCGCTCAGGATTGGCACGGGGGCTCTCTGAGCTGGCTGGTTTTCTTGCAGACATTTCATTACCCAGCTAGGTAACATCATCAGTGCCATTAAGGAGTGCAGTTTGCTCTCAGTTTCTAATCGGGTGACAGGCTTGCCCTGTCACTCTTGGTGGGGGTGGTCTTTGGGTGGGGTTGTTGGGCCTTTGGCAGTTCCTGGATTTTGGGGTGTTGTTGACTTGGATTGTTGGTCTGATCTTAACCTTGGGATGAATCTTTGCTGATCCGGGTGCTAACTGCTGTTGGAGAGGGGCTTGGGTTTTTTTCCTTCTCTTTTGGGCTGGTTGGTCGCCTCTTCTGCATCGTCTGTAGATGCGGTTAACGTCTATGGGTCTATCGATGGCCGACCTGTCCGAGTGCTAAACTTCTCAAAATTGCCCTAGAGTTTTTGGACTTGGCCTGGTCTAGGATGGTCGCCTTTTCCCAACAGAAACTATGATTAAACCTGTCCATAGGTTAAAGAATTTTCATCAGGTCTTCTGACGGCTTTTTTTTATAATGTTTTGATTGCTTTGGGGTTTTTTTTTTCTTTTTTCTTTTGTCCTTTTGGATATTTTTGGAGTCTTTTATTTTGTATTTTAACTTTACCTTGAATAAAATGACATACATACATTCACGCATAGATAGATAGGTATAGATACAGATATATACCGTGTTTCCCCGAAAATAAGACCCTGTCTTATATTTTTTTTTTGTGAAAACAATTGTTTGTTTTGTTTGTTTGTTAAAAAACCAATAAAATTGTTTTCAAAAATAAGACCCTGTCTTGTATTTTTTTTTTGCCACCCAAAAAGGCACTGGGTCTTATTTTGGGGGGGATGTCATCCACTGACTAACCTCACTTGCACATGTTGCCCCCAGACTCCTTTTTGCTGTTGGAAAAGACCTTCAGGAACTTCTGTGGCCAGCAAGGCTTTCCTGAGGGCCTCGGCATCCCTTAACGGAGTTCTGGATCGATCCAGAACTTTGTTACCAGCTCCAGAGGCCTTCAGGAAAGCCCTTGCCGGCTGCAGAAGAAATGGGCCGGCCAGGCAGGTGTCGGGGTGTGTGAGGCCTGGCTACACCTGTCCAAAGGTAAGTTAGTAGGGCAGCTCCACCCTCACATCCTGGCTTAATTTCTACCTGTCCACTCTGGAGTGGGCAGGAGCTTAATTAGGGCTTATTTTGTGGGTAGGGCTTATATTGGGTGCATGTGTAAAAAAGCTAGGACTTACTTTCAGGGTAGGTCTTATTTTGGGGGAAACAGAGTGTGTGTGTGTGTGTGTGTGTGTGTGTGTGTGTGTGTGTGTGTATATATATATATATATATTTTTTTTCTTAAGTTTTCGCGGGTACTTACATGTATGGCATTCAGCTTTGTTCGGGTATTTTCCCACGTCATGGTAGTTGTGCTTTTAAAGTTGTAGCAACGTTTCGGCAGAATCTCATCTGCCATCATCAGACTTCTGTATTGTGTTTGAGATTCTGCCGAAATGTTGCGACAACTTTAAAAGCACAACTACAATGACGTGGGAAAATACCCGAACAAAGCTGAATGCCATACATGCAAGTACCCGCGAAAACTTAAGAAAACACACACACATATACATATATACATACATACACACACACACACACACAAACACACACACACACACATGTATACATACACATACATGAACACATATGCATACAGACACAGACACTTTTACACACGTAACCTGGATGACTGAGAATCTCCACAGACATGTAAATACACCAAAGTAGGTTTGCCGTATCGTGTCCAGGCAGCCCTTTACAGTCACCGCGACGTTTTTGGCTGGCTTGAGAGCGGCCGGAGGTCTTGTGGCCTCCCCAGCTCAGATGGACTCAGAGAGTTAAAAGGCATTTCACTAGTCCTTGACTTATGACTGTTGGCTTAACGGCCACTGAAAGTTACATCCCAGACTTGGGAAAAAAAAAAAAGCTTCTGTATTTGGGGCCCATCCTCAAAGTTTCAACTGCTGCACCAACCCACTCACTGTTCTCACCTAAGGCTCCCCAAAATCACGAAGCAGATCCCTCGTCCTGACAAAAAACCCCTTTTTTATTTAGGCTAAATGTGAATTCCTCTCATTCACATCCAGCAAAGTCCTGGCCAAGAGTCTTTCAAGGGTGAATTACAACCACAGACCTTGTCAGGCTACCAATCCGATAGCTCCCAAACGCCACACTGTAGCAGACATTACTTGGCAAGAATGAAGGAACAGATCTTCTACACGAATGTCTTTTGCAAACCCCACTCCCCTTTCGCTCCTCTTTATTCCCCTTGGGAGGGGCCATACACCGTCCACCTGTGCCTTTACTCCCGAGTTCACTCTTGTTCCTTAACTGTTCCCTTCATCTGGCAGCTCTGTGCATGCGCACACTGGGAACAGGCTCCAGCTGCTCTTCTTCCCCACTGATCTCCGACTCCGAAGGCAGCTGATAACTGTCGGACGGCCCTGGCCCCATCTCTGCCTCCGACGCAGAGCCCTTTTCAGAGCCTTCCCTCGACTCCAGGACTGGCCCAGTTTCCTCCCCAAAACCTCCTCACTGTCCAAGTTTGCTGGCAGCCACAACACCCACATGGTTCTGGGGGGAGGGATGGCAGCTGCGTCCCACTCACAACTGGCGGCAGCACGAGACAAACATATGATTTGGTGTATTGGGCAGGGGGGTTGGACTAGATGACCTATAAGGTCCCTTCCAACTCTGATTATCTGTTATCTGGTGTTTTGTGACATTATTTTTGGCAGCTGCGTCCCACTCACAACTGGCGGCAGGACGAGACAGACATATGATTTGGTGTATTGGCCGGGGGGGTTGGACTAGATGACCTATAAGGTCCCTTCCAACTCTGATTATCTGTTATCTGGTGTTTTGTGACATTATTTTTGCAGAATTCCAGCAAAAACCAAAAACCGACCACTAGAGAAGCTGGATTAAGACTTATGACCACATAAGAAATAGGGGGAATATATTTTTTTTAATATAATAGAAAAAAAGCAATAACTAGATGGAAAGAAAAGAGGTTGAAAGATGGTGTTACTAGGTAAGCTCAAATCATAGTGTGATTGGCATTAAAATGGAACATCGAAATATTGAATAACGGCTTTAAAACAAACCTGTGTATTAATACCCAGAATTACATAAGTTTGACTAACGTAAGAAATATTATTAATACGATTATTGCCGCTTGTATCAAAATGAACGACGCCCAGAGGCCACACGGTTCATGGTTTGATGTCGATGCATATTTTAAAAATAAAAATCCCCCCAAAAAAACAGGGGGAAAAAAAAGGCTTATGATCACATGATTTGCTTAGTGACCGTTTGATTCCCTAAACAGGCATCCTACGCCCAGGTGTAATATATCGTGGAGACTGGACTTAAAAGGCAACGATGCCTTACAATCAAGCTTTCCTGGCTGAGTTGGACTTGTAAAAGTTGTGGGTGACTTGCCTGGCTTGAGCCAGGAAATGACCCAACATTTTTTGGGGGGGGAGGGGGGGCAATTAGAAGGCCCGGGGGAGGGGCTGCAGTGGAAAACCAAAGTGCTTCCGACGACAGAAAGAAGAAATGTTGGCAAGAGGAAAAGGAAAAAGACACACGGAGAGAACAAAGCCAAGACGTAAAAGTTTATTGCAGAACTTGGTGCCAGACGTTGGGACAGGAAGCCCGAAGGAGGAATGGACTTTTGGCCCAAGTCCGTGTAGGAGAAGGGAGGGCAGAAGAGGAGGGCGGAGTGAAACGAGCAGTCAGCCTAGAATCCCTACGTAGCCACAAACTGACTTAAGTCCAAGGCCCCTTGAGGTATATTGACTCTCATCTGACTCCTAGCAGGGACTGACCGTTAGTTGAGAAGATTCCTCGGCCTTAGCGATAAATAGGTTTATTTATTGGAAGGAGGAAATGGGAATCGGAGGGAGGGAGGGAGGGAGGGAGGAAGGGAGGAAGGAAGGAAGGAAGGAAAGAAGGAAGGAAATGGGAATGAGAAGGGAGGGAGGGAGGGAGAAAGGAAGTGGGAATGAGAGGGAAGAAAGAAGGAAATGGGAATGAGAGAGAGCGTGGAAGGAGGAGATGGGAAGAAGAGGGAGGAAGGGAAGAAGGAAGGAAGGAAAAGAAGGAAGGAAATGGGAATGAGAGGGAGGGAGGAAGGGAGGACGGAGAAGGGAAAGAGGGAGGGAGGGAGGGAGGAAGGAAGGAAAAGAAGGAAGGAAATGGGAATGAGAGGGAGGGAGGAAGGGAGGACGGAGAAGGGAAAGAGGGAGGGAGGGAGGGAGGGAGGGAGGAAGGAAGGAAGGAAATGGGAATGAGAGAGAGCGTGGAAGGAGGAGATGGGAAGAAGAGGGAGGAAGGGAAGAAGGAAGGAAGGAAAAGGAAGGAAATGGGAATGAGAGGGAGGGAGGAAGGGAGGACGGAGAAGGGAAAGAGGGAGGGAGGGAGGGAGGAAGGAAGGAAGGAAGGAAGGAAGGAAGGAAGGAAGGAAATGGGAATGAGAAGGGAGGGAGGGAGGAAGGAAGTGGGAATGAGAGGGAAGAAAGAAAGAAATGGGAATGAGAGAAAGGGTGGAAGGAGGAGATGGGAATGAGGGAGGGAGAAAGGAAGGGAGGAAAAGAAGAAAGGAAATGGGAATGAGAGGGAGGGAGGGAGGGAGGAAAGAAATGGGAATGAGAAGGGAAAGAGGAAGGGAGGAAGGAGAAGGGAAAGAGGGAGGGAGGAGATGGGAATAAGAGGGAGGGAGGAAGGGAGGGAGGAAGGAAAGAAATGGGAATGAGAAAAGGAAAAGAGGGAGCGAGGGAGGAAGTAAGGAAATGGAAATGAGAAGGAGGGAGGAAGAAAGGAGGCAAGAGAGATGGGAAATGAGAGGAAGATGACGTCTAGGAGAAGGGAGGGCAGAAGAGGAGGGCGGAGTGAAATGAGCAGTCAGCCTAGAATCCCTACGTAGCCACAAGCAGACGAAATCTATCCTCCCTTGAGGGGTGTGGACTCTCATCTAACTCCTAGCAGGGACTGACCGTTAGTTGAGAAGATTCCTCGGCATTAGCAATAAATAGGTTTAAATGGACCTTTACGTGTAGATCGGGCCTTTCTGACCAGATGGGAAGGAGAGGGAAGGAGGGAGGGAGGGAGGAAGGAAGGAAGGAAAGGAGGAAGAGGAGGGAGGGAGCGAGGTAAGAAGGAATAAAGGACATAGGAATGAGAAGAAGGGAAGGAGCGAGGGACTGAGGGAGGAAATTAGAATGAGAGGGAGAGGGGAAGGGAAAGAAGGAAGGGAGGAAGGAAGAATAGGAGGGAGAGACAGAGGAAGAAAAGAGAGGAGGAAGGAGTGACAGAACCTGGGGGTGGAGTCAAGAGAGGCACCAGCCTAGAATCCCTACATAGCCACAAGCAAACTAAATCCAACCCTCCTTGAATACCGAAGACCAGGGCTCTTCAAACTTGGCTGCTTGAAGACTCGTGGACTTTCAACTCCCAGAATTCCTGGAGCTAACAGGACTGGAGGAGGAGGAATTCTGGGAGTTGAAAGTCCACGAGTCTTCAAGCAGCCAAGTTGGAAGACCCTGCCGTAGACCTTTATCTAACGCCATGCAGGTGGCAACGGCGTGAGCTGAGACGATTTCCGTGCACAGACTTTTAGCCGTACATCGTTTTATCCGAAATAAACCTCCGTGCATTGACCAGCGTGCTCCAGTTCCCGGCCTTCTCCCCCAGGGCACCTCGGCAGCCAAGCCAAGCAGAGCCAGGGCTGGGACCCCTAACACGAATCCCCCCCAAGACGGAGCAACGGAACCGTTCGAAAATCCAGACAGACTCCCCCTGGGGGGAGGGGCCCCCTCCTGTCATCCGAAAAGCCCCCGGACCTCCGAAGACCTTTGCTCTGTGCACGGCCATCGACCTGCACCTGGACAAGGGGGGAGGGTCAGGATTCCAAAATCCCCCCCCTCTCTAAACACAAACCAATAGGAAAAAAAAATAAAAAAAAATGATTTTACAGTTGACAAGGCTCCATCCGGCACGGGGTTGAGCCTAGCAAACCAGAGCGAGGGATGGCACCCCAATCTGTATTTCAATGGGGGTTGCCCAACTCGGAGCAAACCCTGTTTTACTGCAACCGGGGGTGGGGGGAAGAGACACAATAAATGCTGCGTTTCCAGCAGACCCCCCCTCCAAATTTTCAGGGCCCTTGAGATCGGGCCAGTCCAGGCCACGGGTGCAAATTCCTTCTCGCTCTGGCATCGCCCGCCTTATTTCAGCGGAGAGGTGCAGAATCCTATCAGAGCCTCGGTCTTAGCTGACTTGTGTGATTGCATTAACCCTATTTTTGGGGTGTGTGTGTGTGTGTGTGTGTGTGTATGTATCTTGTATATTTAGGGTAGCCTGCACCGCCGGTATTGACGGGCAGAATATGCCAGCGCCGTGTTTGGGCCTGGGCCGCTTAGCCGACTCTGTTATGGACAACACATCATATCCCTGTTGGGCCATGAAAACCACCGAGCTCGGAGAACACCAGCGACCCTGTAGTCGTCCTCCCCTCCCCCCCACATCATAAAACTGGGATGGTCACATGGGGTGCCCTGACTTAAGACGGTCATGACTTATAATGGAAATTCCAAGCTCCATTACAGCTGTAATTGGAGACTGAGGTGCTCTCCATCCATCCATCTTTCCTTCTTTCTTTCTTCCATCCACACTTATACATTCATTCATCCTCCTTCCTTCTCCCTGCAGCCTTCATCCCTCCACTTATCCATCCATCCATCCATCCTCCTTCTCCCTGTAGCCTCCATCCCTCCATCTTCCATCCACCCCCCTCCCTGTATCCTATATCCCTCCATCCATATCCATCCATCCATCCACCCTCCCTCCTTCTCCTGCAGCCTCTATCCCTCCATCCCTCTCTTTCTGTATCCTATATCCATCCATCCTTTTTCCTTCCATCCACTTATTCCTCCCTCCTTCACCCTGCAGCCTCCATCCCTCCACCCTCCTCCCTGTATCCTATATCCATCCATCCATCCATCCATCCATCCATCATCCATTCATTTATCCTTCCATCCATCCCTCTTCATATCCCACATCCTTCCATCCATCTATCCCAGCAGAAAAGTCTGACAACTCGCTGAATAGAAGACACAGCATAATTCAAGACAGGATTACAAATAAATAAATATGTATGTATGTATGTATGTATGTATATTTGTGTTATATAGTAAATAGGGAGAGTGGTATTAAAGTAGAATGAAAGTGGCTAGCCCGAATTATTAATCAGAGAGGACAATTTTGCATCAATAAAATAAGGATAAAATTGCAAATGTGACAGAAAAAGGGAACATGGGAAATGAACATAGAAATGAGATGAGAATTTTAGATAATATTGTAAAATAAGAGATGAGAATATCCTAAGGAAAATGAAATATGTTATAACATGAATTGGGTAAGTTTAATATTTAATACTAATAAGGATAATGTGATATCAAATCGAATAAATTAAATGAAGAGGTAACTATGGTCATGTTTGTATTGAAATGTGAAACCTGGAACCACACAGCTTGCCAAATGAGAATTTTTTATTTTAAAAAAATAAAATAAAAACAGGGAGGAAATTGAATAATGGAATTACTAGGTATGTTTAACGGATATGGTGGTAGGCATTTGGAGAGGATATTGAAATGTTGAAAATAAGCAATGAAGGATTATGATTTAATGTGAATATGTGTAGTAAGAGATATGACTGGTATTATTAAGTTGGCCTATGCTAAAATATATGATATATTCAGGGGTGAGATTCAAATTTTTTAACAACCGGTTCGGTGGGTGTGGCTTAGTTGGTGGGTGTGGCTTGGTGGTCATGTGACTGGGTGGACATGGCTTGGTGGTCATGTTACTGGCTGGGCGTGGCCAACTCAACATCACTCACATCGAGGCACGCATGTCCTCGCCTGGCCTCTCATGACTGTGGGGATGCTGCAACAGTCGTAAGTGTGAAAAAAGGTCATAAGTCACTTTTTTCAGTGCCATCGTAACTCTGAATGGTCCCTCCACACAACCAAAGTACCAGCAAAGGAAGGGAAAAAGAACTCCAGAGAAGTTCCTGAGACAGGAAGTCTAGTCCTGCCAAGAATGTAATAAGGGTTAACGGAGAGGCAGTTTCTGTAAGCAACCCCAGAATGTTTCCTTCCTGCCTTCCTTACAGGATTAGCCCAGTCATTTCTTCTAACAACCGGTTCTCCAAACTGCTTAGAAGGTTAACAACCGGTTCTAGCGAATAGGTGCGAACAGGTAGAATCCCACCCCTGGATATATTGATGCCACACGGTTAATGTATTTTTGTGCATGTGTAGATTGAAATAAAAAAAAAACTTGATTAAAAAAAAAAGGATGACAAAGGAGGAACAAAATGAAATGCGAATGGCAAACATTTAAATGGCTTTAAAAATTATTTCAAATAATTACACTGAATTGTTGAACTGTTCTGCAGCAAGTTGTCCTATGGCGACTTATCCCCATTCCATACCACTGGATGATGTCAGAGGAAGCGGAAAGGCAGGGGAGATTCTAAGCTAAGCACACACTTCACGCCTCCCTCCCTTAGGGGTAACAAGAGAGCAGCCTTCCAATTTCTGCCAGAAAGAAGAAGGGGTACACTTATTTTCCAAAGCCCCTGAGGGCAGGACAAGAAGCAACAGATGGAAAGTAATCCAGGAGAGAAGCAACTCTGAATTAAGGAGACATTTCCTGACAGTGAGAACAATTAACCAGTGGAACTGCTTGCCACCAGAAGTTGTGGGTTCTGGAGGTTTTCAAGAAGGGACCGGACAGCTTATTTGCCTGAAATGGTATAGAGTCTTCTGCTTGAGCAGGAGTTGGACTAGAAGACCTCCAAGGTCCCTTTCAATTCTGTTAATCGAGGAAAGATCCAGACTAGAATTAAGGAGAAACTTCCCAACAGCACGAACAATTAACCAGTGAAACAAAAACTGTCTTCAGAAGTTGTAAACAATTCTAGGAAGTTTGGGACCTTTTCTATCAATGGCTAGATAATAAAATATTAATAATAGAATATTTAGAAACAGGAAATAATGAATATATTTTTCTTTTTTTCTTTTTCTTTTTGATACTATCTTTATAAAATTTTATTAACATAGACTTGGCATGAACTTTATGATTTGTTATAAAATAAATTAAGTAAATTATACCGTATTTCCCCATGTATAAGCCACCCCTTTTTTCCAAAATTTTCAAGCCCAAAAAGTAGGGGGGTGGCATATACAAAGCAGGTACACTTTTTATACGTGAAAAATGCATAAAATAATAAAGTAGGAATAAACTGGTTTTCCAGCAGTATGCTATACTTTTTTGTAAAAATTGTACGTGATGATACGATTACGAGTGCGAGTACGCGATAGAAATGCATACGCTAGGCATCGGCCTGAATGCTTCGTTCCTACTCTCGTTCTGATGCGTAGATTGCTAGCGTCGCCGCACCGCTTCAGCGCCATGACCGAAGTTGTAGATCTAGACGTCGAATTTTGTTTCTTTGTAAATTTTCTTTCTTCATAACTTGTTTCTCTAATAAAATATTTTTTTCAAAACTTCACAGTCCAAAAATTGGGGGGGTGGCTTATACAAAGGGGGTGCTTATACATGGGGAAATACGGTAGTTATCTCGTTAAAAGTATGAATTAATAAAATTACAGTCAAATGATCGTTTAATAACGATATCAGGCTATATAATTGTTGATTGATAGTATGAGCTATTATGTAATATAACTACAACGGAGACTACGAAATGGATGCACAAAAAAAAGTGGTAAACCATCCGATACACTGTCTGTAAATTCATGAAGGAGGATGAGGTTTTTATGTTTTATGTGTTTTTGTTTGTTGTTAAAGTCAATAAAACTTTAAAATAAAAAAAAGAAGTCGTGAGCTCTCCAACACCGGAGGTTTTTAAAAGAAGAGACTGGGCAGCCCCTTGTCCGAAACGGTACAGGGGGGGGTTGGACTAGAAGACCTCCAAGGCCCCTTCCAACTCTTCTATTCTGTGATTTGAGCCTAGCTGGCAGTTTCCCCAACGGGTTCTGAAAAAGATCCCTCAACCCAAAGGTGTTTTTCCACCCCCACCCCTAAAAAAAAAACAACAACTGGACTTTCTGGCTTTGGAAATGTCACCCAAGAAGCTTCTTCGGTTCATGGATGAGAAGGGAAAAAATTTCGAGCGAAAAAAAACAAAAAACCCAACAAGAAAGTCCAGTTGCCTTTTGGAAAAGAAAATACCCCTAGGCACTACCACCACGATCTAAATGTCTCCACCGAAGTGTCCTACAAGACAGCGGAGTCTGATTCTTCAATCTCAACAACTGCAAAAATAATAATAATAATAATAATAAAATGTCCCCGATCCTGATTTCGTTCTGGTTTTTAGGGAGTCGAACGCCTTTTATTTAATTTCACAACCAACGTTTCGGCAATCGGAAACCCCGTGTGATTCTCGGCCCCATCCCCAAAGGCCTTCTGGGTGTGGTAGCGCACATTGTGGGAAGAAAATACAACAGCAGCGACGCAAGGACGGCACATCCAAAGCCATTTCTCAATCTTTCTCCAAAACATGAGGAGATGACGACGTTGGGAGGTGTCGACAGCTGGGATCCACTGCCGTCCTCTCACGGCCTCGGGTGGGCTTGCTCGGAGCCAGCGGTCCATGGTTGGTTGGAGAGAAACTCCAGCCTTTCAAACCAAGAAAAGTTTCCAAAAGCAGTTTTGGCTTACGAAGACAGAAGAGTTGTGAGTTTTGAACGGCAAGAGGTCATTCCAAGACTCCAAGAAAGACATATATATATCTAGCCATTTTTCTCTGCCTGCAGAAATCCCCCTATTACACATACCTTACTAGCCTCCCTAGTTACACACCTCCCTATTATACGTAGCTTACTAGTCTCGGACCAGCATTTAAACCCGCGCACGGATTTACAATCCGAGTTTCAAGGAGTCCATCTGTGTTAAAATTGAGCAGCCCCCCCTCGACCGAGGAGGAGGAGGGATACGACGTCACCCCTCTCCAAATCTACAACAGGGCCCTTTCAGCACTTCCCAGAGGGTTACAACGCCTATTTGCACTCTTCAAGTGAGCTTGAGGGCACCAACGAACTTCCAAGGGGCCTCAAAGGACTCTCAGGGAGAGCGCTAACAACCAGAGGACCGAATGTAAAGCATCCTTCGCCGTTCAGTCAGAACTGAAGAGGCTTCTTGGATGAGAGGCGAAACGTCTTCAAAGGGAAACGAAGTCAGTGGCCTCTTGGAAAAGAAAATAAAAAAAAGCCCTTTTTGGGGGGACAATCCGAGTTTCCATTCAGTCCGGCTCCGAGGAAAACACCCCGGGGGTCTCCACGCCTCTCGTAAAAGGGGTTTGACACGGTCGGAGGATGGCGAGGCCGCTCCAGATCTCGCGTGACGGAAACTACGGAGAGGTAGAAGGCCGAAGGAGTCTGAGGAGTTGGTGACGGCACCGTTGGCCACGGGCCCGGACTCAACCGGCCACTTTGCCCGGCTACGCCTTATTTTCGTCACCCCGTACGATGAAAAAGAGTTGGAGGGAAGAAAAGACATCTCGACCCCCCGCTCTGCCCCGCCCACAATCCCCTTCCAACAGGTCGGTTTTAGGAATGGACGGCAGAGTTGGGGCGGCTGGAATGTCTGAACGCAGCTTCCGTTCTTTGGGGAAGGTCCCTCCGGGCTTCCGTGCTCCTGAAGCAGGCGGAGAGGAGACTGCGAGGAAGGAAGGAGAGAAAAAGAGAGGCGTGAAAAGGAAGCAGGAGGGAGAGAGGAGGAGGAGGAGGAGAGAACGAGAACGTGGGACATTGAGACACCGTGGGGAGGGATCTCGCAGATCAACGGAGAGGGGGGGAGAGGAGAAAGGGAGAAGAGAGGGAGGGGACAGGTAAAGGAGAGGAGAGGAGGGGAGGGGGAGAGAGGATGGGAAAGAGAGGGAGGGGGAAAGAGGAGAGAGGAAAAGGGGAAAAGGAGAGGAGAGGGAGGGGAGAGAAGGAGGGAGAGGGGGGAAAGAGAGGAGAGAGGGAAAGGAGAGAACAGGGGTGGGGAGAGGGGGAAGACAGGGACGGAGGGAGAAAGGAGAGGAGAGGAGAGAGGGAGGGAGAGGGGAGAGGGAGACAGAGGGGGATGATAGGAGATGGAGAAGAGAGAAGAGGGAGAGAGATGATGGGAAAAGGAGACAAGGACAGGGATGGGGAGAGGAGAGAGGAAAGGAGAGGCAGAGGGGAGAGGAGCAGAGAGGAAAGGAGGGGAGAGGAGAAGAAGAGAGGAAGAGGGGAGAGGAAGGGAGGAGAGAAGAAGAGAGGAAAGGAGAGGAAGAGAGCGGAGAGGAAGAGGGAGAGAGGAAAGGAGGGGAGAGGAGAGAGGAGAAGAAGAGAGGAAGAGGGGAGGAAGGGAGGAGAGAAGAGAGGAAAGGAGAGGAAGAGAGAAGAGAGAGCGGAGAGGAAGAGGGGAGAGGAGAAGAGAGGAAAGGAGAGGAGAGGGAGAAGAGAGGAAAGGAGGGGAAGAGAGAGCGGAGAGGAAGAGGGGAGAGGAAGAGAGGAGAGGAGCAGAGAGGAAGGGAGGGGAGAAGAAGAGAGGAAAGGAGAGGCAGAAAGAAGAAGAAGAAGAGGAGAGAAAGAGGGGAGAGGAAGAAGAGAGGAAGAGAGGAGAGGAGAGGAGAAGAAGAGAGGAGAGAAAGAGGGAGAGGAGCAGAGAGGAAGGAGGAGAGAGGAAGAGGAGAGGAAGAGAGAAGGCCAAAGTGCGATCACCAGGAACAGGGATAATTCCACTCACTTCCAAGCCATTCCAGGGCAACGTGGCATGAAAAGGCAGCCGTGGCTGAAAGGCCACTTTCTCCACGGTCACTGGGGGGTGGGGTGGGGTGGGGGAGCTGGATCAGCCTGAGCCAATGCCAAAGCCCCTGTCCCCCCAGTTTCCCTCTGGGGAAAGGAGGACGTAAATCCAGAGCTCCGTCCATCGCTTGGGATCCAAATTAAAAAATGGACCTCACTCCATCCTCCAACGCCCGGCATCTCGGGGGGGGGGGGCGAAGGACGGCTGGGGGGGGGCTTTAGACGGGGGGGGACTCTGCTCCCCGGGGGGAAGACCCTGGCACCCCAATCCTGCCCACGGAGGTGGAACAGCAGCAGAGAACACCCCAACAACGGGGTGGGTGAGTGGAGGCAGAGACTTCCTGCTGATGGACCCCCGTAGGGAGGAGCAGCGTCTGTGTGGAAATAGGAGACCCCCCACCCCACCCCACCCCCACTTTGGGTTCCTGGTGATCAGGAGGGGCTCGGAGGGGTGGAGAAAGGAGTCCAGAAAGGAAAGCCAGGACAGAAACAAGACTCCAAGCCAACAGCGACTGCATTCCGATCCTCTCTGTGCCAAAAAGGCTCGCACAAAGAGCTTCGTGTTTTTCCCTCTCCCCCCCCACTCCCCCCCCCCACACACTCCAAAGCAGGCATCAAACTCCACAGAGGCAGGGAAGCGTCGTCTTCTCCACACCCCACTGACCCCCCGCCCCCCCATGCACGAGTCCTGCATGCAGAAGGACCCCCATCTCCACAACAGCCCTGAGATGCTGTGAGGGGCTGCCCCAGAGAGGAGGAGGAAGGGGGTCAAGCGATTCTCCAAGGTCAGACAAGGAATAATGGATGGAAACTGACCCAGGAGAGATTCAACCTGGAAATAAGGAGGAATTTTCTGACAGGGAGAACAACCAACCAAAGGAATAGAAGTTGCCTTCAGAAGTTGTGGGAGCTTCATCCCTGGAGGCTTCCAAGAAGAGACTGGACTGCCCTCAGTCAGAAATGGGGTAGGGTCTCCTGCTAGGATGGAGGGTTGGACTAGATGGCCTCTGAGGTCCATTGCAGCCATATGATTTAAGGAAGGAAGGAAGGAAGGAAGGAAGGAAGGAAGGAAGGAAGGAAGGAAGGAAGGAAGGAAAGATGGAAGGAAGGAAGGTAAGAAAGGAAGGGAAGGAAGAAAGGAAGGGAAGGAAGGAAGGAAGGGAAGGAAGGAAGGAAGGAGGAAGGAAGGGAAAGAAGGAAGGAAGGAAGGAGGGAAGGAAGGGAAAGAAGGAAGGAAATGGAGAGGGTGGGAGGAAAGCGAGGAGGAAGGAAGGAAGGAAGGGAAAGAAGGAAGGAAGGAAGGAGGGAAGGAAGGGAAAGAAGGAAGGAAGGGAAGGAAGGGAGGGAGGGAGGAAGGAAGGAGGGAAGGAAAGGAAAGAAGGAAGGAAGGGAAGGAAGGAACGGAGGAAGGGAAGGAAGGAAGGAAGGGAGGAAGGGAAGGAAGGGAAGGAAATGGAGAGAGGGTGGGAGGAAAGGGAGGGAGGGAGGGAGGAAGGAAGGAAGGAGAGGGAAGGAAGGGAAAGAAGGAAGGAAGGAAGGAACAGAGGAAGGGAAGGAAGGAAGGAAGGAAGGAAGGAAGGAAGGAAGGAAGGAAGGAAGGGAAGAAGGAAGGAAGGACGAACAATGGGTGGACACTTCCCAGAGAGAGATACAACTTAGAGCCAAGGAGAAACTTCCCAACACTGAGAACAATTAATCTGCAGAACTTCAGAAGTTGTGGGGCTGCTCCATGACTGGAGCCTTTCCAGAAGACACCAGACCATCACTTGCCTGAAACGGTATACAGGCTCTCCTGCCTGAGCAGCGGGGGTTGGACTAGATGACCTACAGGGACCCTTCCAACCCTTGTCCATTCTGCTCTGCCCCGCCATGCCGATTATAACCCCGCACGGATGCTGCAGACGAGAGAGCAAAACCTCCGTCCTGTTGGTTGCTTGCCTGGAGTATTTTTCCCCACACCCGCCGTGTGTGCCTCGGGAGAAGGAAATTCCGGGGAAGGGAAAGTCGCCGCCTCCAGGGGGCAGCCACGAGCTTCCCAGACTTCTCAAGCCACCCTCTAGTGAAGGTTTGAGGGTATTGCAGGGCAGATCAGCCTTCCCCCAAGCGGGCACCTTTCACAAATGGCTCCACTGTTTTAACTTTCTCCCTGTCCGCGAATCTCTCCTGGGTTCTAGGTTACGTCTCTCCCGGATCAGCTTCCACCCGTCGCTTCTTGGAACGCTTCAGATAACACTTTATCCACGTTACGACACTTTGCAAACTCGATCCTTGATCAACTCCTCGCTTTTGGTCTCCTTCGTCGACGTGACCCATCCTGCACAACCTCCCTCGAACACACCTCCATTTCCCTGGCAAATATTAATAGCAGCCTTCCAATCTTGGAGGGGCTACCGCGAAGAAGAAGAAGAAGAAGAAGAGGAAGAGGAAGAGGAAGAGGAGGAAGAGGAAGAGGAAGAGGAAGAGGAAGAGGAAGAGGAAGAGGAAGAAGAAGAAGAAGAAGAAGAAGAAGAAGAAGAAGAAGAAGAAGAAGAAGAAGAAGAAGAAGAAGAAGAAGAAGGGGTGTCCACCTATTTTCCCAAATGA
Organism: Pseudonaja textilis; assembly: GCF_049901715.1. Lineage (NCBI taxonomy): Eukaryota > Metazoa > Chordata > Lepidosauria > Squamata > Elapidae > Pseudonaja > Pseudonaja textilis. The sequence goes on along the minus strand of NC_141993.1, from coordinate 92,204,933 downwards.
CCCGAAGGCAGGACAAGAAGCCAACGGTTGGAAACTCGTAACAGAGTTGGAAGGGGCTTTGTAGGTCATCTAGTCCAACCCCCACACCATTTCAACAAATCTAAAATGAAGAACTTTCCTGACAAGTCAAAACCATTAATCATTGGAAGAGAAACTGCAGGTGCTCCAACACTGCAGGTTTTAAAGAAGAGACTGGACAAGAGTTTTTTTTTTTTTTTTTTAAATGGTTATAGGGGGTCCTACTTGAGCAGGGGGCTGGACTAGAAGACCTCCAAAAGTCCCTTCCAATTGTGTTTCTTTTTCTGTTATTTCTTCTGTGGTTCGGTTTTCGTTCCTCCTCCCTCCAAAGAGGTATCTCATTGATAACAGTCCCAGCCTTTTCTCTCCTTTTCTCTCTCTTCATCCCTCGTTCCTTTCCCACCTTCGTTCCTGGCTTTTCCACTTCACCCCGTTTTCCACCACACTCAACTTTTAACCCTTCCGGGCCGCCGTTTTCCTCCCAACCAACATTCATTTCCCTCCACACCTCTAAACCAGCTTCAATTTACTCCGCTTGTGTTCCCCATTTTTATCAAAGTCCCCAAACCAAGTTCTCGGCAGCCCCGTTTTCACCGGAAGTCCTATTCTCCGTACTTTTCTTTAACAAGATTTATTGATTTATTTTCGGATCATTGGAAGGGGGAAAAAAAAAAAGAGATTAAAATCCACCTTATCTCCCTGATTCCTGGAGCAGAGAGATTTTTCTGTGGTGTCTTTTAGTCCCAGAGAACTGGCTAAAAAGAAAGCGCAAGAGCGGTTTTTCCTTCTCTTTCTCTCTCTCTCTCCCTTCAGTTAATAGCTCTGGGCAGACAGCCAAGAACCACTTAACAGTTGCAGCTGGAATGCAGCCGGTACAGGCTGAACCAAGTCAATAAACAACCAAAGCTGACAGGATCAGGGCAGGGAAACCCATCAATCACCCGTCTGGATCCAGCAATGGGGAAAGATATTCCTGGAACCGATAAGCAAAGAATGTGCAGGTGGCCGGAAGGTGAATCAGGCCATGAGCAAACCAGCATAGCAAACGAAGTCTTCTACTTCCTCTACTTTTTCACCTTTTATCTATAAGTGCAATCCTTCATTTTCCCCTGTCAAACGCAGCCATCCAGGCCTTGCAAAACACCCCAGCTGAGATCCCTATCTCTGTTGCGTCAGGCAGTTGTGTTTCCCAGAAAATAAGACCTTATATATATATTTTTGCCACAAAAAAAAAAAGGGCACCGGGTCTTATTTTCGGGGGATGCCATCCGCTGACTAACCTCACTTGCGCGCGTCGCCCCGGCCTCCTTTTTCGCTGTCCAAGAAGCGTCTTCAGCTCGGATAGGATTGATGGGAGACAGGAAGGATTTGTATTGCTTGCAAGACAGCTGGTCCGTTGCCTCCTTTAAGGCCTCTGCACCCTCTACAGATTTTTAGCTATACAATTTGGGATGAAGACCCTTGGAAGGGTAGGATTTCCAGAGGGGGGAGGGGGGGGGGTAGAAAAATGCAGGCTAGGGGAACCATTTGCAACACTAAGGCGACCCCGAGGGGACCCTTCCCCTGTTTTCGGTGACCGTGTTTGTGTTGTATCCCACCCTGGGTCATCAGTCTCAGACGCACACACAAAACCCACAAAACCAACGCAACGGCGATCTCCTAGCCCTCCCCCCCCCCAGGAAAGGCCAACACAATGCCAACGACAAGGACACTCCATCCACCGCGGCTCAAGTGAGGGATGTCCTCATGCAAGGTGGGAGGGGGGCGGAGAGACACACACCGGCTTCGAAGTCACAACTCCAGTCACAAACTCACTGTTTCTGCAGCAAGTGCTGGTGCTGCTGCTGCTGCTGCTGTTGCTGCCGGTAGGTCTCGATGGTGTGTTGGGGGAGGAACTGCATGAGCTCCAGGGACTCTTTAATCTTCAGAAGCATCTCGTAGGTCTCCCGGCCTCGAACCTGGAGCCAAGAAGGGGGGGGGGGAGGAAAGGCCTGAATGAGAAGCTCGGGGACTCCAGAGAAGACGGCCACGGGGTCGTGGTCCAACACTGCCTTCCCCCCCCTTTTAAAAAAATAAATAAATTATATATTTGTATGTATGTATGTATGCATGTATGTAGTAGATAGGTATGTATGTATGTAGGTAGGTAGGTAGGTAGGTATAGATATAGATAAATAGATAGATACAGATATAGAATACATCCATTTCATTTCAACCATGTGTCGATTAGGTACATATTTTCATGTGCTTACAATTTATGATGAATGCTCTTCTTATCAGTATAACAATATAACAATCACATTTTCATATAAGTAATATCCAATATATCTGTTTTAACAATCTTCTCTTACTACTTTGTATATTCATAGAATAGAATAGAATAGAATAGAATAGAATAGAATAGATATTGGAATGAAGAATAGAATAGGAACAGAATTAAGAAGAGGGGAATCGAATAGAATAAGAGAAGAGAGAAGAGAGAAGAGAAGAGAAGAGAAGAGAAGAGAAGAGAAGAGAAGAGAAGAGAAGAGAAGAGAGAATTGGAGAAGAATAGAATAGAGAATATACTAGAGAATATAATATTACAATAGAATAGAACAGAGTAGAATAAGCAGGGAATAGAACAGAATAGAAATACAGAGAATAGAATAGAATAGAATAGAATAGAACAGAATAGAGAATATACTAGAGAATATAATATTACAATAGAATAGAACAGAATAGAATAAACAGGGAATAGAACAGAATAGAAATACAGAGAATAGAATAGAATAGAATAGAACAGAACAGAATAGAACAGAATAGAGAATATACTAGAGAATATAATATTACAATAGAATAGAATAGAATAGAATAAACAGAGAATAGAACAGAATAGAAATACAGAGAATAGAATAAACAGAGAATAGAACAGAACATAATAGAATAGAATAAAATAATGAATAGGAATGGGAATGGAATTGGAATAGAATAGAAATAGTATTCTTTATTGGCCAAGTGTGATTGGACACACAAGGAATTTGTCTTGGTGCAAATGCTCTCAGTGTCCATAAAAGAAGAGAGACATTCGTCAAGAATCATTAAGGTACAACACTTAATAATAGTCACAGGGTACAATAAGCAATCTAATATTCATCTAATCCACTTTAATTTGCTTCGTTTTCTAACCCCTGATAAAATAAATCCCATAACCATGTAATAATTCAGATTCTTCTTTTTCTGAAGATTTCCAATGTTCATCTATTCATTTCTGCACATTCAAAGACTTTCTCAGGTACTTTCCCCTCTATCCGTATTTTGTCACTTTTCCAATTCTGAGCAAATACAATTCTAGCTGCTGTTAATCCATGTAGGATTAAATGTTTTTTCTTTGCTGTATCCTTCGGGTAGCATTTCCCCCCCACAAAAATATTTCAGGTTTCAAATCTATATGTTGTTTGATTTTTTTTTTTTTCCCAACCGTCTTCCTGATCTTCAGGCAAACCTTCTCCAACTTGGCGTCCTCCAGATTTCAAGGGATCTTATTCTGAACTGCTGGAGGCCACCAAGGCTGAGGAAGAAAATTTTGGGGTGCAGGATGGATGATGCAACTGCTCTTTAGAAGGCCAGGTGCTGAAGATGGAACTCAAAAGACTTTGGGAAGGAAGGAAAGACTCGCTGGAGAAGAAGAACCGAATGCTGAGAAGGATGGAGGATGAAGACGACTAACGGGAAGGCAGAGGAGAAAGGGCTGGACGGAGACCCGGAAGCAGTCGCCGTGAGCTTCAGTGGACTCCAGAAGATGGCAGAGGACACCAAGGCCTGGAGGAACGTGGTCCATGGGGTTGTGATGATGGGTCGGACGCGACTTTGCAACTAACAACAACTTTAATAAGGAGGAATTTTCTGACAGTGAGAACAATCCACCCACGGAATTGAAGTCGCCTTCGGACGTTGTGGGAGCGCCATCCCTTGAGACTTTCAAGAAGAGACTGGACTGCCATCTGTCGGAAATGGTGTAGGGTCTCCCGCTTGGGTGGGGGGGGTTGGACTAGATGACCTACAAGGTCCCTTCCAACTCTGATTATCTGTATCTGATGATGTTCCCTAGTTTGGTAATGAAATATCTGCCAGAAAACCCACCCAGATCAGAGAGGAGCCAGGAAAAGGAGGAAGAGGAGGAGGAGGAGGAGGAGGAGGAGGAGGAGAGGAGGAGGAGGAGGAGGAGAATGACTATTATGGGGTCCTTGGTGTTCTCTGAGCTTGATAGTTTTTCTTGAAGACATACGTCATTACTAAACTAGGTTAACAATGCAAACCCTTTACTAAGATAGATTTGGTATGCTTTTATGATTTGTTGTGAAATAAATTAAGTAAATTATAGTTATCTCGTTAAAGTATGAATTAACAAAATCATAGTTAAATGATTTCTCAGTAATGATACTAGGTTATAACAATTGTTGATTGATAATATGAGTTATTATGTAATATAACTATAATGGTGCCTAGGAATCGGATGCACAAAAAAAAGTGGTAAACCAACCGATACACTGTTTGTAAATCTATGAAGGAGGAGGATGTTTTTATGTTTTATGTTGTATGTTTTATGTGGTTTTGTTTGTTGTTAAAATCAATAAAAAAATTTAAAAAAAAACAATGCAAACCCTTCTCCCTTCTAGCACTGATGATGTTCCCTCGTTTGGTAATGAAACGTCTGCAGGAAAATCACCGAGAAACCCGTAACTCTTCCTCCTTCTTCTCTACTCCGCAAACCTCCCTCCCTTCTAGAATGGATGACGATATCTAGTTGGGTGATGAAACATCTGCAAGAAAACCACCCAGCTCAGAGAACATCAATGGCCCCACCATTGTCACTGTCCTACTTCTCTCCATAAACCCCGCTCCCTTCTAGCACTGGTGAAGTTACTTAGTTGGGTAAAGAAAGGTCTACAAGAAACTACCAAGCTCGTAAGAGTCTCAAGGACCTCACAGACCTCCTCCTCCTTCTCTCCACCAGGTCCACCACTTTCTAAGCATTGATGATGTTACCTAGTTGGGACACGAAACATCTCCAAGAAAACCACCAAGCTCAGAGAGCACCAAGCACCCTACAATTCAACTCTTGTCAACGACAAATATTCTTTTCTATCAGAAAAGACCTTCCAACACATGAAAGTATTTTTCAGTCTGAGTTCAACTCCAGGGGACATCGTGTCTACATCTACGTTGTCTTTTGGGTGGCCCTATGGAAGTTGTCCACTCCTGCCTTCTTCCATGATGCTCTTCAGGCTTCCTCAACATACTTACAGTTCTGAAATTTCCTTTTCTCCCATCCAAAACCTCACCAAATTTGGCCCCCGTTAGCTCCCAAGAGGAGAGAAGCTTAGCTCAACCTGTCCCAAAAACTCAGAAGACACCAAGTCCACATTTCGAGTGAAGTAGCCAACTCCTCGTTCCTTCTTCCCTTCAAATTCTCGTTCTGGAGACCTCATACATGGAAGGAGATCTTGACTTTCAACCTTCTTGAATTGGCTTAGAGGTTCTCACAGCTTCTGAAGGTCCCCTCTTGCTTTGCCAGTTACCCCCAAAAAACTCAAGGTGTCCTTCTCCCAACGACACCTCCACATTTTTACCCAAGTCCTGGTCCTCACTTACTGGGAGATATAGGAGTTCATCATCTGGGTTGCGTCTTTTCTTGACCGAGGTCATCTGGATTCCATGCGTGCTCTGCCGGAAAGCTGCCAACAAGGAGGGGGGGAAAAGGAGAAAGTGAGACCCCAGCCTCAAGAAAGCTCAACTTGACCTCTCAATTCAGGGAAGCTCTTGTGATTTCTGAATTTAGAAATCTGAATTCTATCATGTCTGAATCCGCATCGGAAGCTAGAAACGAACAAGAGCCCAGAGGCCCACCAACAGAAGACCTTGGCCAACTGAAGGGTCATCAGGAAAGAAGGACTCCTCTTGATCCAGAGGGAGGGTATGCCCCAAGGGTCCAGAGGCTTCAGGCTTCTCTAGAGCATCAGAGGGTATCTGGAGAAACTTCTGGAGAAGATGTCTGGAGACAAGGGGGACAACCCACCAGGCCTTAGCACAGGGGTCCCCAAACTTGGCAACTTTAAGAGTTGTGGACTTCAACTCCCAGAATCCCCCAGCCAGCCGTGTCTGTTTCTTTTTCTCTCACGCCCCCAAAGAGGAGAGATTGCAGAGGAAGGGATTGCAAGAGAGTTAAGCTGTGCTGGCTGGGGAGAATTCTGGGAGTTGAAGTCCACGAGTCTTAAAGTTGCCACGTTTGGAGACCCCTTTCTTAGAAGATTGGTGGTTTGGTCTAACTTCCTCAACCATTGCCATACTGATTACTGGGTCTGCCTCTGAACTCAACTTCCAGCAAAGCAAAAGTAAATGTTGCGTAACCCTTTGTCTGAAGTGGTGTAGAGTTTCCTGCCTAGGCAGGGGGTTGGACTAGAAGATCTCCAAGGTCCCTTCCAAATCTGTTATTCTATTCTATTCTATTTGATTCTATTTTCTATTCTATTCTATTTTCTATTCTATTCTATTCTATTTTTTGTTCTATTCTGTCATTCTATTCTTTATTCTATTCTATTTCCTATTCTATTCTTTATTCTATTCTATTCTACTTTTTGTTCTGTTCTGTCATATTCTATTTTTATTCTATTCTATTCTATTTGATTCTATTTTCTATTCTATTCTATTCTTTATTCTATTCTACTCTACTCTATTCTTTATTCTATTCTATTCTTTATTCTATTCTATTTTCTATTCTATTCTATTCTATTTTTTGTTCTGTTCTGTCATATTCTATTTTTATTCTATTCTATTCTATTCTATTTGATTCTATTTTCTATTCTATTCTATTCTCTATTCTATTCTATTCTATTATTTATTCTATTCTATTCTTTATTCTATTCTATTTTCTATTCTATTCTATTCTATTCTATTCTATTCTATTCTATTCTATTTTTTGTTCTGTTCTGTCATATTCTATTTTTATTCTATTCTATTCTATTTGATTCTATTTTCTATTCTATTCTATTCTTTATTCTATTCTACTCTATTCTTTATTCTATTCTATTCTATTCTATTCTTTATTCTATTCTATTTTCTATTCTATTCTTTATTCTATACTATTCTATTTTTTGTTCTGTTCTGTCATATTCTATTTTTATTCTATTTTTATTCTATTCTTTATTCTATTCTATTCTATTTTCTATTCTATTTTCCATTAACATTGGTCAGTTCTAATTGACATCGTAGCCCGGTTGTTGTTGTTGTTTTTGGTCCACTCCAAACCACAGGTATTTTATCTTATTTTTTTCCCCCTCCTTTTCTTCTGACACGGAAGTTGGCACTATTAGCAACAGGATTATGGGACTGTTTACGCTCCCTTGATTGATGCTGTTATCCAGCATTTCACTTTGGGTTAATTGTTGCTTGTTCCACCAATTCGGTGAGTACAATCCTACAAGTTCGGACTGGCTTGAGGGAACCTTCTACCTCCCGTCCGGCCGACACCCGAGCTGCCTTCACACAAATGCCAAACCTGGTTAGGAAATGGCTTTGTGGCCCATTGGGGCAAAACGATGGACGACACAAACGATGCAAGCAGGTGAGGTTGGCCCAAAACTGAGCCCATAAACACAACATGCAGCTGTTTGGGGTGTGTGTGTGTGTGTGTCAAGCCCCAAACCCAGTCAAAAGCTGACCTTCTCCTAAATCAGCGTATTTCAGAGTTGGCCTCTTGAAGACGGGCGGACTTCAACTCCCAGAATTCCTTAGCTAGCTATGCCTGACCTTTTCTTCTCCTCCTTCTTCTCCCATCTGCTAAAGCAGGGGTCCCCAAACTTGGCAGCTTTAAGACTTCTGGACTTCAACTCCCAGAATTCCTGAGCTAACATGACCGGAAGGGGGAATTCTGGGAGCTGAAGTCCACAAGCCTCAGAAGAATTCTGGGAGTTGAAGTCTTCAAGCTGTCAAGTTTGAAGACCCCTGGAATGGATAGATAAACGAAGGCAGAATGGATAGAAAGAGAGATAGATAGAATAGATAGAGGGAGAGGGAGAGAAAATAGAATAGATAGAATAGATAGAGAAAGAGAGGTAGAATAGATAGAAAGAGAGATAGATAGATAGAGGGAGAGGGAGAGAAAGATAGAATAGATAGAGAAAGAGAGGTAGAATAGAGAGAAAGAGAGGGAGATAGAATAGATAGAGGGAGAGGGACAAAAGATAGAATAGATAGATAGAATAGAGAAAGAGAGGTAGAATAGATAGAAAGAGAAATAGATAGATAGATGGAGGGGGAGAGAAAGATAGAATAGATAGATAGAATGGATAGAGAAAGAGAGGTAGAATAGATAGAAAAAGAGATAGATAGATGGAGGGAGAGGGACAGACAGATAGAATAGATAGATAGAATAGATGGAGAAAGAGAGGTAGAATAGATAGAGAGAAAGAGAAATAGAATAGATAGGAGAGAAAGATAGGAGAGATAGATAGAATAGATAAAGAGAGGTAGAATAGATAGAGAGAAAGAGAGATAGATAGAAGAGATAGAGGGAGAGGGACAGAAAGATAGAATAGATAGATAGAATAGATGAAGCGAAGAGAAATCACAGAGAAAGGGATGATAAGAGAGTAAGCAGGTCAGAATGAGACACACCTCCAACGGCGTGTGATCGGTACCAAGGAATTCCGGGATGAGTTGTTAGTCCGTCCTACCTTCAAGGGGACAAAGCTTCAAAACTCGCTGTCGTGAGGGCTACCGCTTCTCTGGCTACTTACGGCGCTTCGTGCCGTCGCCGTTCTTTGTGCCGTCGGAGACCTGTTGCTTCCGAATGCTGTCTTCGTCCGCTTTGCGATCCCGGCCCGGGCAGGCACAGATCCGAGCCTCGAAACATCGGCGACCCAGGACTTGCCCGCTGCAGGGCGAAGAAAACAAAGCCCATCAGCCCCCGAGACCAGTTTTGAGAAAGGCCTTGTCGAGGATAGGGTGGAGAGAGCACCAATACGGCTCCTATTTATATACTCGCTGGATACCCGTGCTTCGCTACGCAACTACGTGCTCAGGCTTAGTTTTTGGAGAGGAAAATAAGGGTGGGTGGGGGTGGGAAGACCTACAAAGTCCCTTCCAACTCTGTTATTCCTTCCTTCCTTCCTTTCCTTCCTTTCTTCCTTCCTTCCTTTTTTCTTGTTTCCTTCCTTCCTTTTTCCTTCCTTCCCTTCCTTTCTTCCTTCCTTTCTTTTCTTCCTTCTTCTTTTCTTCCTTTCCTTCCTTCCTTTCTTTCTTCCTTCCTTCCTTCCTTCCTTCCTTTTTTCCTTCCTTCCCTTCTTTCCTTCCTTCCTTTCTTCTTCTTCCTTCCCTTTTCTTCCTTCCTTTCTTTTCTTCCTTCCTTCCTTTTTTATTCTTCCTTTCCTTCCTTCCTTTTTCCTTCCTTTCCTTCCTTCCCTTCTTTCCTTTCCTTCCTTCCTTCCTTCCTTCCTTCCTTCCTTCCTTCCTTCCTTCCTTCCTTCCTTCCTTCCTTCTTTCCTTCCTCCTCCTCCTCCTCCTCCTTCCTTCCTTCCTTCCTTCCTCCCTCCCTCCCTCCTCCTTCCTTCCTTCCTCCTCCCTCCTCCCTCCCTCCCTCCCTCCCAGCTCCTGTTCTGACTGATTGAAGGCTGAAAGGCTAAATTCCGGGGTTCGGCACCCTTTCAAAGTTTCCTGCAACCTCCCGAGACTTACTCTCTGGCTTCCAGCGTGACGATGATGAGGATGGGGCGCCGGTTCATGCCGCCGACGCAGCTGCTGTTGCACATGAAATTGTAGAGGACGGTTGTGAATTCGGTGCCAACCTGTGATGGGGGGGGGAGGGGGGGAGAGAGAGAAGAAACAGGAAGCGTTGGGGCTGAATTTTGGAGTTACACCTCGGAGTCTCAGCTGTAGGTCTAATTGTTGGGTGCTGGGGCTGCCGATACCACACAAAAGACAGGTTTATCTCACACACGCACACACGCACACACTCCACACACACACAAACACACACGCGCGATCCTGCTTTCCTGGATCTTCTCTTTCACGGCCTTCCTTGCAGGAAACCAGGCCCTTGCTTTGGTTCGCACAATGTGGACTAGCGGGCACATTTGCACGCTCACAATGCAAGGGGCTTCCTGGTTTGTTAACCCAGCAGGCGGCCGAGATGGGGAATTGGAATTTCTTGCAGAATAATTGCAACTGAAAAGAGAAGCCTCTTTTTTTCAAGTGGGAAAGAGTCGTTACAACCGCACGCAGGGCTAAAATATATATATATATATACATATATATAAATATTTGACTGCAATGAGCCAAGAAATTTGGATCGCTAAAGAATAAGCTTTTCATAGAGAGCTTTTTTCAAAAAAATAAAGTAAAATGTTGATGTGTGTATACAGAGATTTTAGTCTTCTCTCTTTACAGTTTATTTATTTGAACAATGTCCTGCTCTGTGCCAAGTGCCCAATTTTCTGCCCCTACTCACATGTGCTTCAGACACTTAAAAACAAGGCAAAGGAGTGGGAGGGAGGGAGGGAAGGGAAGGAAGGAAAGGAGGAGGAAGGGAGGGAGGGCAGAGGGAAGGAGGGTGAAAGGAAGAAAAGAAGGAGGGAGGCAAGAAGGGAGGTGGAAAATAAGGAAGGCAGAGAGAGGGAAGGAAGGAGGCAGGGAGGGAAGGAACGAAGGAGGGAGGGAAGGAAGGAAGGCGGGAGGGAGAAAGGTGGGGAAGTAAAGGAAGGAGAAGGACAAAGGATGCCAGAAACTGGGGATGAAGTCAAAAGGAGAGATGGAGAAGGAAGGAAGGAGAGAGGAGGGTGGAAAGAAGGAAGGCAGGGAGGGAGAGAAGAAGAGATGGAGAAAGAAGGGGAGAGAGGAGGGTGGAAAGAAGGAAGGTGGGGAGGAGAGAAGAAGATATGGAGAAAGAAGGAAGGAGAGAGGAGGGTGGAAAGAAGGAAGGCGGGGAGGGAGAGAAGAAGAGATGGAGAAAGAAGGAAGGAGAGAGGAGGGTGGAAAGAAGGAAGGTGGGGAGGGAGAGAAGAAGAGATGGAGAAAGAAGGAAGGAGAGAGGAGGGTGGAAAGAAGGAAGGCGGGGAGGGAGAGAAGAAGAGATGGAGAATGAAGAGAGGAAGACAGAAGGAGGACGAAGGGAGGGTGGAAGGAAGGAAGGAACATGGGGATGTAAAGGAAGGAGATATGTAGGGCAAAGGATGCCGGAAGCTGGAGGTGGAGTCAAAAGAGGACTCAGCCCAGAATCCCTGTGTAGCCACTAAATCCAACCTCCCTTGAATCCCACGGAGGCTTATCTTACTCCCAGCAGGTGCTGACCGTTAGTTGAGCAGATTCCTGCGCCTGGGGATCTTTTTCAGCCCTATAAACCCCTTGAGCTGACCCTTCAGGAGGGGTCCACCTGGTCTTTTGCACCTGATTTTTTTTGGGGGTGTGCATCATGAAAGACCTGGCAGGGAGACACCTCCACCTGCCCTCTCAGCTCACCTGGGGTGGTTCATAAGGGACGAGGACGCTCTGCCTCCCGGTGATGGGGTCTTCCACGTACTGGGCGTGGCTGTTGCCTTCCACGCGGATGAGATGGCTAGGAGGAGCAATTTGGCCTGGGAGGGGGGAAAAATAAAATAAAAAAAAGAGTATAGAAATCGTTCCAAAATCCAAAATTCTCTGCTTCTCCAGCCGCGAGTCAACCGGAAATGAAGCCCGCTTCCCCTTCAAGGAAGGCCGAAGCAAGTTAAACTTGGCTGGAAGACGCCCTGCCCATCTCCACACTGAGGAAGCACAGGTGGTCCTTGACTCACGACCACAACTGAGGCTACGACCTGCATCGCTAAGCGAGTCACATCGGATTTTATGACTTTTTTTTTTGTTGCGGTCAATGCCAATTATGAAGCGAATCCGATTTCTCCCGCTGACTTGGGGCGGGCAGCTCACAAACCTCGATTGTGGGACGCCGTGACCGTCGTAAATACAGGTTAGTCCTCCACTTACGACCACAAACGGAGGCCCCAAATTTATGTTGCTAAGTGAGAAATGGGTTAAGTGAGTTTTGCCTCATTTTCCAAGTTTTCTTGCCACTTTTGTGTGTCTGTGTGTGTGTGTGTGTGTGCAACATTGGCCACTTGAAGACTTGTGGACTTCAACTCCCAGAATTCCCCAGCCAGCCCTGCCTATTTCTTGTCTTCCCATCTCCTTTACAGCAGAGAGACTGCAGAGAAAGGGATTAGAAGAGAGTAAGCAGGTCACAGAGAATACAGGTCAAAAAGGGCTGGCTGGGGAATTCTGGGAGTTGAAGTCCACAAGTCTTCCAAGCAGCCAAGGCTGGACATCCCTGCTTGGAGGCGCTTATGCAAAATATTTAAAGCGAGAGGAAAAATGCTGAGATCTCCACAAAGGTCCTAAGACAAGTCATTAAATGCCATTTACACACCATCTCTGGAGCTTTGTTTAAAGAAGAGACAGTCATTTGTCCATATTGGCATAGGGTCTCCCACCTGGGCCAGGGGTAGGACTAGAAGACCTCTAGGGTCTCTTCCAATCCTGTCATTCTACACTGCGAGCACCCAACCCTTCCCGCTCCTAAATTTTCACAGTCAAATCTTCGTGACCACAATTCCTCCTCCTGTTTCCTTTCCTTTTCCTCCTCCTTTTTTTTATAATGCTTTATTGAGCTTTTTCCCCCATTTATACATAATACCAATAGTTTATTAAACAGCGCTGTGACATTATATATACATTTATGTGTCCTGTCAAAACTTACAATACATAATACTTTCCTACCCTCTTATGTATAATATACATTATTTACAGTTCGTTTGCCCCCACACGTATGGGGATGCTTCCCTTGATAATATATGATGTATTTTGTACAATTCTCTGTGCATTTGTACTTATATTCAATGTGTCCACAAACATTTTGTACAGTTGTACACGTTCAAATATGTGCAGTCACACTTATCCTTCTGTGCTCGCTCATGTACATACATTCTGTTGTGTTTTCCATTGACATATTCATAGACGCCTTGCACATTTGCATACATATATTTATATTTTACTGTTGTTTTGCACTTCTGGTTGGATGCTAGCTGCATTTTGTTGCCTGTATCCATGGTAATGATAATAAAGTTGAATCTAATCTAATCTATTCTTATATCTATTATCAATCCAAATAAACCATGTTTTCCATACCGCGTTTTATTCTGTGTCTGTTTTCCCTTTTAATTCCATAGTTAATTTATCCATTTCCACACGCACTAAATTTTGTTTGATTATTAAGCCTTCAGGTGGTATGGAGTTTTTCTTCCACTACTGGGCATATGAAATTCTTCCTGCTGTTAATATACGTAAGATAAGATATTTTGCCTTTCTATTATAGTTTTTTTTTTAAATTATTTCTAAGAGGAATAATAAAATACTGGGAAATGATTCAAACGTGGTTAGAAGAGTTAACTAAAAACAAAATTGATTTTGTCCCGGAATTATTCCTCCTCTTATTCCTTTCTCCTTCTTCTCTTTTTTCTCCATTTCCTTCTCCTTTACCTTCTCCCTCCTTCCTCCACTTCCCCCATCCTTCATTTCTCCCTCCTTCCCGCCTCCTTCGGACGCCTCACCCTCGTTGAATTCCCGGCTGAGTTCGTGATTCGGACATCGCTTGACCACTTCGGTCACGTGTTCGGCCTTCTTGTAAACCGGCATGGCTCGGATAACGGCCCCCTGGGGTGGGGGGGTCATCACCTTGATTTGGATGGGGCAGGTCTTGGCGATCTGGCAGTAGAGCTTCTTCAGTTCGGTCGAATACTGCAGCGGGAGAGAATGGAGAGAAAGGGACCAAAAGAGAGATCAACGTTTATGAAAGATAATAAGGGATTAATAGCTAAGATGTGAAAAGAAATGTTATATAGAGCCTGACAGAGATTAGCCCACTGTAACTACATAGCCCAAAAGGCATTAAGAGTTGTTAACCTAACCTTATGTAGCTTTTTCTCTGGTAATATTACACCAATAACTAGAGCATACAAAACATTTGCGAGACCAATACTCGAATACAGCTCATCAGTCTGGAACCCACATTACGTATCTGATATTAACACAGTTGAGAAAGTCCAGAAATATTTCACAAGAAGAGTTCTCCACTCCTCTACTCGTTGCAGAAGACCTTATGCCACCAGACTTGAAATTCTAGACCTAGAAAATCTAGAACTACGCCGCCTTCGGTCCGATCTAAGTATAGTATATAAAATCATACATTGCAATGTCCTACCAGTCAATGAATAGTTCAGCTTCAACCATAACAACACAAGAGCACACAACAGATACAAACTCAAGGTTAACTGCACCAAACTTGATTGCAGGAAATACGACTTTGGGTGGTCAATGTCTACCTGACTCTGGTTTCTTCCCCAAACCCCCAAAACTTTACCCTTAGACTGTCTACTATTGACCTCACCCCTTTCCTAAGAGGTGTAGGAGGCGTGCATAAGTGCACCAACATGCCTAATGTCCCTGTCCTATTGTTTCTTTATATTTTTCTTATATGTATCCATGTATTCATAACTATGTTTATTCTTACACCTATTATCTTGTAAGCAATTGACAAAAATAAATAAATAAAATAAATAAATAGATGTAACCATATAGTAGGATAATATTTATTATTATTATTTTATTTATTTTCAAAATACGTATTATATTCATTTACATTTTAACAGTACTGTGTCAAGCTACACTTATATTTACAATTCTTTTTTCATATCGAATCTTGTTTCTCTTCTCTAACCATCTATACAACATTTCCCATACCTCATAAAACTCAAGACTCCTTTTTTGCTTTAAATTCCTCGTAAGCCAATCCATTTCGGCACAATCAAGTTTATTTTATTACCATATTCTCACCTATTTTCCAGCTCTGGGCATAAGCAATTATTGCTGTTGTTATTATATGTTGTACGCCGTATTGGATATGTTTCTTTAAATTTCCTGTAATCATCCCCAATAAAAATGTTTCTGGTTTAAATCCAATATCATACCCTGTAATTTCTTGTATCCATTTTTAATAATATTTTTAATGAATTATATATTTTTATGTTACTCATTTATATAAGATAATGAGGTTATAATGTTATAATTTTGATATTATTGGCTTAAAAGAAAATATGTTTGTGTAAAAATTAGATACTAAAAGAGGAAAGGGAACATAGAAAATAAAATATACCCAACAGTGGCAGATGTAATATTGCGGGGACATAATAGGAGATAATATAAGTTAAGATGGAATTTTGAATGCTTAATGAATGGTACGAAATTGTAAACATGGTGGCACAAGAATACACAATTAAGGAAATTAAGAGATTGATTAGTATATTTTAATGAATTAAATATTCTGTTATCCACATGCATAAGGTTATGAGGATATATTGTTGTAAGTTTGATAACATACGTAACAGAGGCAAGCGTAATAATGCAAAGGGGATTTATTAAGGGATAACCATACATTAAGATGAAATTTTGAATGTGAATATGCGATTAAGGAAGATGGAGAATGAATAAAAATAAAGAGGCTGGTACAAAGCAATTTATGAGAATATAAAGAAGAAAATATGATAAGAGATAGTGATGTGGTGTTAGAAAGTTAGGTTTGTGATCATGGATACGACTGATTTAAAATGTGAAACACCTGGAACACCACACGGTTCTCGCAAAGATATATTTTAATAATTAAAAAATAAAAAAAACTTTTTGCAAAAAAAAAGAAAGAAAGAGAGAGAAAGGGAAAAAAAGGAGAACAATGAACAGGCTGAAATTCCCAAGGCTGGCTGAGTGGCTGAGCTCCCTGTTCCCTCCAACTCCCAAGAGTTGTTCACCTGATGCCGAATTTGCACCCGCGCCCAAAATGCCACAGTACAGGTGGTCCTTGACTTATGACCAAAAGGGAGTCCCCTGATTCCTCTCGCTAAGCAAGACATTCGTTAAGCAAGTTGGGGCTCATTTTAGCCACCTTTCTTGCCCCGGTCAGAGAACCGCTGCGGTCCTTAAGTAAGTGACAGCGTTGTTAAGTGAATCCGGCTTCCCCCCGTGCTGGTCGGAAGGTCACAAAAGGGGAATCACGTGACTAACCCGCCGTCCCTCCCCGGGGACACTGCAACCGTCGTAAATATGAATCGATTGCTGAGTGGATTTTGATGACGTGACCCCTTGGGATGTTGTAATGGTCTTTAAGTACGGAAAACGGTCCTTAAGTGTGGAAAACGGGCCTTGAGTGTGGAAAACAGTCCTTAAGTGAGAAAAATGGTCCTTAAGGGTAGAAAACGGTCCTTAAGGGTGGAAAACGGTCCTTAAGAGTGGAAAACGGTCCTTAAGTGTGGAAGTGTGGAAAACGGGCCTTGAGTGTGGAAAATGGTCCTTGAGTGTGAAAAATGGTCCTTGAGTGTGGAAAATGGTCCTTGAGTGTGAAAAACGGTCCTTAAGGGTGGAAAACAGTCCTTAAGGGTGGAAAACGGTCCTTGAGGGTGGAAAATGGTCCTTAAGTGAGAAAAACGGCCCTTAAGGGTGGAAAACGGTCCTTAAGGGTAGAAAATGGTCCTTAAGGGTGGAAAACAGTCATTAAGTGTGGAAAACGGTCCTTGAGTGTGGAAAAGGATCCTTAAGTGTAGAAAATGGTCCTTAAGTGTGGAAAACTCTTTCACGTGCTGTGGTAACTTCGAATGGTCACTAAACGAATCGTCGTAAGTCGAGGACTGCCCATATCTGCTCCTATTGCATACGGGGCCTTCAGAGGAGGTCTTCCTCCAGGATGGGACTTTGCAAAGGTTTCTCTTTTTTTTTTTAAATGGATTTAACCATAAAACATCAAAACCAAAACCCACTTAAACTGCCCAACTGCCAAGAGCAATTAATTGACAATAAAACCCTGTTCAAAAGTCCCATAAAGTCAGAATGAAGCCGAAGAGAAACTTCTGCCTGCACTGCAGCCCTGGAGCAGGTTTGGTTGGGAAGCATTGGGGGAGTGGGAATTGGGGGTGTGTGTGGCAGAAATGGGGGCTTGGCGGATCCCACAGCAGGCCCAAACCCCCTGCAAGGAGGGGGTGGGGGGCAGAAATGGCCGCCAGGGGTTCACCATCCACCACTTGACTCCTGAGATGAAACTGGGATTTCCTTCCCCGGAGAAACTGGAGCAGCTGCTAGACAACCGGAAACCCATTTTAGGGAGAGAGGGAGGGGAGGAAAGAAGGAGAGGGGGGGGGAAATAGGAACAAGGAAGAAAGGGAGGGGGAAGGAGGAAGAAGGAAGAAAGGGAAGGGAGGAATGACAGAAGGGAGGAAAGAAGGAAAATAGAAATGAGGGAGGATTAGAAGGAGGGAAGAAGAAAAGAAATAGGAACAAAGAAGGAAGAAAGGGAACGGGGGGGGAAATGGAGATGGAAATAGGAACAAGGAAGGAAGGAAGGAGGGAGGAGGGAGGAAGGAGATGGAAATAGAAGGAAGGAAGGAAAGAAGGAAGGAAGGAAGGAAGGAAGGAAGGAAGGAAGGAAGGAAGGAAGGAAGGAAGGAAGAAAGAAAAAATGGAAACAAGAAAGAAGGAAGGAAGGAAGGAAAAGAAGGAAGGAAGGGAGGAAGGAGGAAATGGAAATAGAAAGAAGGAAGGAAGGAAGGAAGGAAGGAAGGAAGGAAGGGAGAAAGGAGGTGGAAATAGAAAGAAGGAAGGAAGGAAGGAAGGAAGGAAGGAAGGAAGGAAGGAAGGAAGGAAGGAAGGAGATGGAAATGGAAGGAAGGAAGGAAGGAAGGAAGGAAGGAAAGAAGGAAGGGAGGGAGGGAGGGAGATGGAAATAGAAGGAAGAAAAGGAAGGAAGGAAGGAAGGAAGGAAGGAAGGAAGGAAGGAAGGAAATGGAAATAGAAGGAAGGAAGGAAAGGAGGGAGGGAGGGAGGGAGATAGAAAGAGGAACAAGGAAGAAAAGGGAGAAGTTATGATGGTGATGGTGGAGGAGAAGGAAAAGGAAAAAAGAAAAGAAGGAAAAGGAATGAGAGAAGGAGAAAGAAGAAAAGGACAAGGAGAAGACGATGTGAAAGAAGAAGGGAAGCAAACGGAGGAGGAGAAAGAACGAAGGGGGGCGTGAAGGAGGAGGCCCAGGAGACTTGAGGGAGGAAGAGGAGCAGAGGAGGTGGGCCTGAAGAAACAGGAGGAGGAGGAGATGGAGAAGGACGGAGCGACGGAAGGAAGGAAAAAAAGAAAAGGAGGACGAAGAGAATAAACCCACCGGCCGTTTATCTCCGGATGGCAACTCCCAAAGGGCTCCTAGCCACGTGCCAGTTTCCAAACCTGCCCATAATCAGGCGGCGGCAGGGGGAGAGTCTCTGCCTTAGGATGCCCCCCTTTCCCTCGGCCAGAGGATGCCAAGCCCTTGGAAAGCCCGAGTCCTGCAGCCTCCACCCCCTCTCCCCGTGGGGAGGGAGGGGGCTGGCGTGGGCACCCTCTGCGCCAGCTGGCCCGTTCCGAGAACGCCGTGTCTGTTTGCTGACGGATGCCCATCCAGGGCCGGGCGAGAGCCCAAAAGGGCTGGCAGGAATGCGCCAGCTCAGCCCCCCCCCTTGCCCCCACCCCGCCGGCAGCCTCTGTCTGGATAAGATCCCTTGGCGGGAGGAGGTGCCCGTGGGTGGGAAGGTGGCACACGGCGGCCCGGCTCGGGCAGCTGTGAAAACACAAGCTGCGGGCCAAGGCATTTCGACACACAACACACACAACACACACACACAACACGCACACCCAAAAACTGGGGGAGTCCCCTGGCATTCAAGAACAAAAGCACTACCCAGGTTCAACGCTACCCCCCCCGCGGCTCCTCTCTCCTCCCCCAAAAACCCGACCCCCAAACCCCTTTTCCTTCCCGGAGTTTGTGGGCGCGGCTGCCCGAGGCCTGCGGGGGGGTTTCCTTCCCTCCCCGTGTCTTAAGACCTCTTTCTTTCGTGCGACAATGCGAGATTGTGCAACCGCCTCTCTCTCTCTTTTGTGTGTGTGTGTGTGGGTGGGTGTGTGTGGGTATGCGGTGCCCGCAGGCTATGCATTTATGGACACAAAGGTTTTACACAGCCTGCGGAAACAGAAGCGTGCCAGGCCGGGCGATTCAGGGAGGAGGTGGAAAACAGAAGAAGGAGAAGGAGAAGGAGAAGGAGAAGAAGAAGAAGAAGAGGAGGAGGAGGAGGAGGAGGAGGAGGGAAGGAGAAGAACAGAAGGAGGAGGAGGAGAGGAAGAGGAAGAAGAAGAGGAAGAGGAGAAGAAAAGAAGAAGAAGAAGAAGAGGAGGAGGAGGAGGAGCTCCCAGAATCCTTGATCTTAGCCAATTTGGACTTTGGTTCCATGCCGAATGCGCCTAATGCCTCCACCCCACCCCTGGCAAGCGATGCGCAGCCTCTGGGGCTCTTTGCATTCTGCGCAAGGGACACACGTGCCGCCCTTCGCCTGCAGTCCAGCCCCCCCCCCCAAAACACACCTACTTGGAGGCCGGTTTGGGGGGTGCGAGAGAAGGGCTACATTACACCTCTTGGCACCCCCAGGGCGCACATCGCCAGCCCGCCAGCCGCATCCCACACCTGTCTGCCTTTCCAACAAGCCACCCCCCCCTCCCTGCGTGTGCCCGGCCTGTTGACAAAAAGTTTGCAAAACTCACACGTCCCACAATTCCGGGGAATTAAAAGGCAGAAAGGGAGAGGCAGCCGAGAGACACAAAGAAAGGAAAAGTAAAAAAATAAAAAATAAAATAAAATATCCTCCTCCCCCAAAAAAGAGGGGGAAAAAGGGTCATTCGAACGACTGAAATTTACAACAGCCCTGGGGGGGGAAGCGAATTATGGCCACTCCTCACGCTTACGACCCTCAGAACATTTCTCCCCCTTCCCACAATCATGGGAGAAAATCGGTGTTTTGTAGGAATAATACATTGATTTTTGCTTGTCGCAAAAGGATGAAACCGTCATAAATACGAGTCGGTGGCCAAGCCTCTGAATTTTGACCGCAGAACCCTGGGGATGTTGCAACGGTGGACAGTGTGGAGAATAGTCCCAAATCCCAATTTTTTTAAGGGCCGTTGTAACTTCGAACGGTCGTTAAATGAACGGTTGTAAGTCAGTAACTACTTGCACCCCCAGTTCTTCCTCTAAAATATTCTGATTTTTAAAATTCTGGCTGGCAGCTCAAAATGGATTTCTCTGCATTCTCAGAGGCCAAGCAAAACCAAACCCTTATTTTCTTATTTAATAATTGAACAAGATGCATTAAATTTCAAGCCACTGGCCCCTGGTTTTATTTTGTTTATCTTTTGGGGTGGCTGTTTCAATTTTCCTTTCAGCCTTCTAAGAAACAATACATATATTATTTCTGTCGTGAGGAAGATAAAGCAGAACGGATCGTGAAACGGATCCTTTTTTTATTCAAGGGGGGAGAATATATTTAAAAAGTTATCTTTCTTCGTGTGGGTGTCACTTCCGGATGTTGGGCTTGTGATGAAAATAAAAACGTGAAACTTTTGACTTGGGTTTTGTGGATGGGACGGATTTGTCGTCGTAGAAATGGCTGGTGGTATATACTACAGGTAGCAACTCCTGACGGACTTGGCAACACTTTACAATCTGACTTCAGCTTTCCCCGCGGCTTTGTAGACCTGGGAGGGTCCTCGATGCGAAGATCGGGCGTTCGGTTGCTGAACGAGGCGGTTGCTAAGTGTATAAGGTGTAAAAAGAAGTATACTACAGGTAGCAACTACTGAAGGACTTGGCAACACTTTACAATCTGACTTCAACTTTCCCCGCGGCTTTGTAGACCTGGGAGGGTCCTCAATGTGAAGATCGGGCGTTCGGTTGCTGAACGAGGCGGTTGCTAAATGTATAATGTGTAAAAAGAAGTATACTACAGGTAGCAACTCCTGACGGACTTGGCAACGCTCGTTGTAGAGCAATGGCTACATACCACCACAACCGCGCTTTACAATCTGACCTCAGCTCTCCCGGTGGCTCTATAGACATCGGGCACTCGGTTGCTGAACGAGGCAGTCGCTAAGCGAGGACTACCTGTATAATGTGTATATAAAAAAAAAAGAAGCAAAAAAGTTGAGGCTGGAATGTTTTTTTTTTTTTAATCTCGTACGGTGCTAAAAAAAATAGTTCTTAGATAGTTTTACAACAGTAAAAAAGCATAAAATAACCAGGGAAGAAAATTCAAGGGGTTGCCAAAGGGCATCTATACATGACAGTTGCAGCATCCTGGTGTGTGTGTGTGTGTGTGTGTTTGTACTTCTCTTCGTGTTTGATAGAGAGAGATAAAATTTGAATTTGAATTCTTTATCGTCCTGGTACGTATAAAAAACGACAATAAAAAAAGCATAAAATAACCAGGGAAGAAAATCCAAGGGGTTTCCAAAGGGCATCTATACATGACAGCTGCAGCATCCTGGGGCATGTGCGTGTTTGCAATGCGTGTGTGTGTGTGTGAGAGAGAGAGAGAGAGGAGACAGACAGACAGACAGATCATCACGTGTGATTTTTTTTTCCCAGCCAAGCCAAATCCAGGAGAAAAACAAAAAAATTTCCGATCCGCTTAACGACCAGGGATTCGTTATAACAACCGCAGGGGTGATTTTTTTTTTGGCTCACCCCGTGGCGAGGAAAAAGGCGCAGAAAACTGGCACAACTCAAACCTAAAACCACATTTGGGAAGGCACCTCGCCGAGACGCAGGGCAGCTCGGCTCCCAAATATCGTGGCTGTTTTTAAGTCGAGGGACTTAGCACTGCGGTCGTAAACCGAGGACACCCCGCCCCCCCGCCCCCGCCCGGGACGCCAGGCAAAAGGACTTTTTTGCATTTCGCAAAGCCTCCCTCTGCGTTGAGAGCCAACTGCAAAGGGCAAAGCACCCCGAAATAGTCCCCGTGCAACGGGAAGGGGGGGCATCCCCAGGTTGCAAGCGCCCTCTGGGTCAGCACGGAGCCCCCCCCTCCTTTTCCAAAGCCCTCCCCCTCCCGCCAGCCCTACGCCAGCCAGCCTCCCAGCGCAAGGCCCACCCCGGGCCGCCTGTTGCCACCTGTCAGTGGTGAGGATTAATTACCCGGTGAGTGCTGGGCGCGGCACATTCCTCCCAGGGCCGCGCCCAGCGGAGAGATGCTGACATCAGGCCTGCTGCGTGTGTGTGTGTGTGTGTGTGTGTGTGTGTGTGTGTGTGTGTGTGTATCCGAGTCACCGCAGAGCCGGGGAGGGGACAGGGGGGACGGGGGAGCAAAGCCAAAAACAGCCAGGAAAGGGGAAAACATTTGGTGAGAGCCAACGGGGAAGGTTGGGCCAAGGGTTGGCACGGAGTTTGGGCGGGTGTGTGTGTGTGTGGTTGGGAGCGGATAGATGCTCTTGAGCCAACTCTTTGCACCCCCTCCCCAAAAACCATGTTGCATCTGCCTGGAAGGGTTTTTTTTTTGGTCTGGCCCGGTTGGGTACTCTTGAGAGCAGCTACTGGGTTGCATGGAGGCTCTTCGCTACTCCGAGTAGAACCCGAGAGAATTAAGGAGCGGAAGTAAACGGTGGAGTGCCGGGGGACTTCTCCCGGATGGGTGGATTGCTTGCAGGGGTTTCACGGCCCAACTAGGGAACATCGGCGGGAATGGGGGGGAAGGAGGAGGAAGAGGAGGAGGAAGAGGAGGAGGAGAAGGAGGAGGAGGAGGGAGGAGGAGGAGGAGGACAACTGTGTGGTCCTTGGGGCGCTGTGAGGTTGGTGGGTTTTCTTGCAGTTGTTTTGCGACCGAACTAGGGAATGTCATCAGTGCTAGAAGGGTGTGGAAAGGAGGAGGAGGAGGAGGAGGAGGAGGAGGAGGAGGAGGAGGAGGAGGAGGAGGAGGAGGAGGAGGAGGAGGAAAAAGACGACTGTGAGGTCCTTGATGCTCTCTGAGCTTGGTGGATTTCTTGCAAACATTTCATGACCCAACTAGGTAATATCATCAGTTGCATAAGGGAAAGGGGCTTGCAGGGAGGAGGAGGAAGAGGAAGAGGAGGAGGAGGAGGAGGAGGAGGAGGAGGAGGAACTTTGGGGTTCTTGGTGCTTCCCGAACTCG
Organism: Pseudonaja textilis; assembly: GCF_049901715.1. Taxonomy (NCBI): domain Eukaryota; kingdom Metazoa; phylum Chordata; class Lepidosauria; order Squamata; family Elapidae; genus Pseudonaja; species Pseudonaja textilis. The sequence continues at coordinate 92,181,833 of NC_141993.1, read as the reverse complement.
GTGCTGTTTTTGCAGACGTTTAATGACCCAACTAGGGAACATCATCAACACAACACAACGCAACACAACCAGAGGGCTCAGCCAGTCTCCTGCAAAGCCGGCAGCACGCTCCGAACGAGGCCCATCCAAGAATTGTGAGTCAAGGGCAACACAATCCAACCAGAATTGTGGCTGTGTTGTGTCCAAGAATTGTGAGTCAAGTGCGACACAACACAACGCAACACAACCAGAGAGTCAGCCAGTCTCCTGCAAAGCCGGCAGCAAACAAGGCCCATCCAAGAATTGTGAGTCAAGGGCAACACAATCCAACCAGAATTGTGGCTGTGTTGTGTCCAAGAATTGTGAGTCAAGTGCAACACAACACAATGCAACACAACCAGAAAGCTCAGCCAGTCTCCTGCAAAGCTGGCAGCAGGCTTGAACGAGTCCCATCCAAGAATTGTGAGTCAAGGGCAACCCAACCCAACCAGAATTGTGGTTGTGTTGCATTCAAGAATTGTGAGTCAAGCGCGACACAACACAACCCTTCGATTTGAAGCTCCCTGCCGGCTCCCTCCTGGATCCAATGCCTGCACCTCGACCCCTCATCCCAAAAGCCACAAATGCATACAGCTAGTCCTCAGCTTACAATGGTTCATTTAGTGACCCGTTCCAAGTTACAACGAACCCTGGAAAGAAGCAACTTAGGATCGCCTTTTTTTCACACTTACGACCGTTGCAGCATCCCCCGCAGTCATGGAATCAAACTTCGGACACTTGGTGACCGACTCACACTTACAACGGGGTCACGCATTTCCCTTTTTGCGACCTTGTGATGAGCAAGGGGGGGTGGGAAGCCCTATTCGCTTCACAACCGCGCTCCTCGCTTAACAACTGCACCAATTCACTTAACGGCCGTGGCAGGAAAGGTCGCAAAATGAGGCAAAAGTCACTGAGCCCCTGTCTTGCTTACCAACGGAAATCTGGGGCTCTGTTACGGTCTTTAAGTTGAGGACTTTGTGTTCCAAGTTACGACAGATGGCAAAAACCTTCTTATGACCAGGATTCAGGGTTCCAACATTTGTCTGGAATGGTCTACGGTCTCCTGCTTGAGCTGGAAGTTGGACTAGATGACCTCCAAGGGTCCCTTCTGACTCTGCTATTCCTTCGTGCTTCCTACCTCTCACTCTTTCTTTCTCTAGATTCCTTCCCTCCTTCTTGTTCTTTTTTTTAAAAGGGTTTTAAGAAGACACAGCCACTTTTGTCAGGAATGATCTAGGGTCTCTCCTGCTAGAGCAAGGGGGGTTGGACTAGATGACCTCCAAGGGTCCCTTCCGACTCCGCTATTCTGTTCTGTTCTGATGCTGGTTGAGATGGCGGCCAATGGCTACCTGTGTCCCTTGTTAACGGGACGTTGTAACGATTAAAACCCATTTCTTTCTTTTTGCAAACTGCACGGAGAGAAAGCGGAGCTACTCAAGACAAAATAAGGATTCACTGCCAAGTGAAAAGGGGAATTGTACTGTGAGGGATTAATTCTGTCCCACAAATAAAATAATATATATATATATATTTTTAAAGAGAGCCAAGGCCCTCCTTCCATTCAATTTGAATTGGAGGTGAGATTGCGTAACTAAATTCCAGAGGCAATATACAGCGTATATATGTGTGTGTGTGTATACATATATATATACATACATACATACATACATATATATATATATATTTTCTGAGGTTCTCGTGGGAAGATTGGAAGTATCTAGGCAACCTTTCGATGAAGTCTCATTCATCATCTTCAGGCTTGTGTCTTCGGCTCTGTGCTTCTCAGAGTGAGTATTTACATATATAGAGTATTTAGATATATTTACATATATTTACACACACATATATATATATATATGGCATTCAGCTTTGTTCAGGTATTTTCCCACGTCATTGTAGTTGTGCTGTTAAAGTTGTAGCAATGTTTCGGCAGAATCTCATCTGCCATCATCAGGCTTCTGTGTGTATATATATATATATATATATATATATATGTATAGGACTTGCTTCTGATAAGAAGAGAGTATCTGTAACTCAGGGTTGACATGAAGGGTCCTTGGTGGTCTCTGAGCTGGGTCGTTTTCCTGGCAGACGTTTCATGACCCAACTAGGTGACATCGTCAGTACAAGAAGGGAGGGGGTTGTTGAGGAAGGAGGAGGAGGAGGAGGAGGAGGAGGAGGAGGAGGAGGAGGAGGAGGGAGGAGGAAGGAGGAGGAGGAAAATAATGACTGTGGGGTCCTTGGTGCTCTCTAAGCTTGGTGGTTTTCTTGCAGATGTTTCATGGCCCAACTAGGTAGCATCATCAATGCTACAAGGCAGTGGGGCTTGCGAAAAGGATAATAATAATAATAATAATAATAATAATAATAATAATAATAATAATAATCATAATAATTGTGGGGTCCTTGAGGCTCAGAGAACACCAAGGACCTCACAATTGTCTCCTTCCTCTTCCTTCTCTTCCTTTTCACAACCTCCTCCTCCTCCTAACACTGATGCTTGTTACCCAGTGGGGTCATGAAACGTCTGCCAGAAAACCACCCAGCTCAGAGACCACCAAGGACCCCACAGTCCTCCTTCTCTTCCTCCTCCTCCTCCTCCCTCCTCTTCCCTCCGCAAACCCAATTCCCCTCTGGCCCTGATGATGTCGCCTAGCCTGGTCGTGAGACGTCTGGCAGAAAACCACCCCCTCCCAAGAGGGCCAAGCGCCCCCGCCATGCCAGCCTGTGAGGGGAGGCATTTCTGGACGACCAAGTCTACCCCTTATAAGAGACTTTGGGGGCCTTGTGGGGACCCCCCTTCCCGCTGCCTTCGGGGCCAAACCCAACCTGGCATCCCAGCTTGTCCCGCCCACCTCCTGTTTAGAAGGCCCCGGCGTTTCGAACCCAGCACCCGGCGCGCAAGGGCCCCTCCCCGCTTTGCCCATCTAGAAGGGCCTCCTCCTCCTCCTCCTCCCTTCTCTCTTCCAGCCCGTAAATTTTCCCCCCCTGGAGACTTCAAAGACATTAAATTCTTCCTCAAGTTCCCCCCCACACACACACATTCTCCCTCCCCTTTAAGCCCGGAGGAAGGGCCACGTCAACCTCCAATCCTCCCCCCGTCCCCTCCGCCCTTCCCCATTTCCTCACCAGCCCTGCGGGCTCCACCGGGCAAGGCAAGTCCCAACGCAGCTCCACGCGGCTTCCAAGCCCTCAGCGCCTCTGGTCTTGTCTTGGTACATAGTTGTGCAAGTACCTTCATGTCGCCCCCCACTCCCCAGCCACACACACACACACACACACACACACACACATACACACCAGACCCTCCTCCCCAGCCCTTCCTCTTCCTCCTCCTCCTGCCCCACCTTGGCCCAATCCATCTGCCTGGTATTACATGCCAGGAAACCTTCAGCCTAAGTGCTCCAGCAGCGGGCTGGACTAGAAGATCTCCAAGGATCCCTTCCAGCTCGTAGGCAACGGCCAATCCCTGCGGAGTTTGATCCAGCTGCAAAGGCGCCGGGTCAGCCGAGACAGAATCACACATTTGTTGATCTGCAACGCATGGAGGTCACTCCCAGGGGCTCCGTTTCCTCGCACTGCGTCGGCAGGCCGTCCTCGAAGTACGACCATGATGGAGGCCGAAAGTTCTGTCGCTAAGCCAGGCAGGCGTTGAGTTTTTACCCCCCCCATGTCACGACTCCTCCGGGCGCCGCCGTTAGGTGGATCGCTGCGGTCGTTACGTTAGTTACACGGTCATTAAAGGAGTCAGGCTTCCCCCTTGAATTTTTGCTTGCCAGGTGGTCGTAAAGAAAACAACCGGGTGATTCCCCAGGACGCTGCGACCGTTGTAAATACGAGTCCGTTGCCAAGCGTTTGAATTTGGCAACGGTCGTTCAGCGTGAAAACAGTCCTAAGTCACTTTTTTTCCAGTTCCGTTCCAACTTCAAATGATCACTACCTCCAGGCGGTCCTCGACTTACAACAGTTCGCTTAGTGACCGAAGTTCCAACGGCGCAGAGAAAAAAGCAACTTAGGATCGTTTTTCACACAGGACAGTTGCCACCTCCTTGTGATCACGCGCCTCAAAATGGAGACCCTTGGCACGACCGACTCGCATTTACGACGGCCACAGTGTCCTGGGGCGGGGGGGAGAGCGCAGGGCGGGGGAAGGTCAGGCAACCGATCCCCTTTTGCAACCGTCTTGACCAGCAAAAGCCGAACGGGGAAGCTGGATTCGCTGAATGACCGTGTTAGCAGCTTCACCAAGGGCAGCAGGGGTTCACCCTTAGCAACGGTGGCAAGGAAGGTCGTAGAGTGGGGCGACGCTCATTTGTCAAAAACGCTGTCACCAACCGACGGGACGCGTTGAGCTTCATTCTGGTCGTGAAGTGGAGGACCATCTGCAAATCCGCCGCCTTGGCTGTGCCGTCGCTCACCACATCCTCGGGTCATTAAGCGAGGCGCCTTCTTCCCAGGTCCCCTGCCTCCTGCCCGCCCTCCCAAAATTATTTCCTCCCCGGCTCCCAGAGGGGGGTAAAACCCCAGTCCCCTATTTTGCAAAAAGGGCCGGTTGGTTTCCCCACACACACCCATGATTAGCTAAATCTTCACATCGGATTGCTGCACAAAGAGGTATAAATCACTCAAAACACACACAAACACACACACACAACCACACCCACGGATTGCAAAGAGCCACACCTCTTCCTTGCAAGCCCTGGAAAAACAAAACCAGGGCTTTGCAAAAGGGCCGCCATTTTTTTCTGGCAAACATGGCGCAGCTACACACACACACACAGACACAACACACACAGACTAGCAGTTGTGTGGCCCAACTGGACGGGCTGGCCAAGTTTCCAAGCGGGCGACACCGTTTCGCCCCTGGCGGCGCAGCAAAGGGGTTCTATATCGGATAAGGGGAAGGGGCTTATTTTTGGGGGTGGGAAGAGGAAGGGGCTAAAAGGCGAACAAGGTGTTATTTGTGGGGCGGTTTAGGGCTCTCTCGGTCGGGTGGGTTTCCCGGCAGATGTTTCACGACCAAACTATGTAACATCATCAGCGCTAGAAGGAAGTGGGGTGTGAGGAGGAGGAGGAAGAGGGAAATGGTCTGTGGGGGGCTGGGAGGCTCTCGGAGCTGGGTGGTTTTTTTGCAGACGTTTCAGGACCCTACTAGGCGACATTGTCAGTACAAGAAGGGAGAAGGGTTTGTTGAGAAGAAGAAGAAGGAGGAGGAGGAGGGCGAGGGAGGAGGGAGGAGGACGAGGAGGAGGAGGAGGAGGAAGGAAGGAAGGAAGGAAGGAAGAAAGGAAGGAAGGAAGGAAGGAGGAGGAAGGAAGAAGGAGGAGGGAGGAGGAGGGAGGGAGGAGGAGGAAGAGGAGGAGGAGGAAGAGGAGGAGGAGGAGAAGGAGAAGGAGAAGAAGAAGAAGGAGGAGAAGGAGGAGGAGGAGAAGAAGAAGAAGAAGAAGAAGAAGAAGAAGAAGAAGAAGAAGAAGAAGAAGAAGAAGAAGAAGAAGAAGAAGAAGAAGAAGAAGAAGAAGAAGAAGAAAAGGTGGAGGAGGAGGAGGAAGCGACTGTGAGGAGGGAGGGAGGAGGAGGAGGAGGAGGAGGAAGGAAGGAAGATGGAGGAGGAGGAGGAGGAGGAAGGAAGGAAGGAAGGAAGGAAGGAAGGAAGGAAGGAAGGAAGGAAGGAAGGAAGGAAGGAGGAGGAGGAGGAGGAAAAGAAATGTGGGATCCTTGATATTCTTTGAGCTTGTGTTTGTTTGCAGACGTTTCGTGACCCAACCAGGGAATGTCATCAGAGCCAGAAGTGAGGGGTGTTTGCTCTCTGTTTATATACTAATCGTTTGCCCTGTCAAGAAACTACCACTGAGAAAACCATACCCTGACTCACACTTACAGGGCAAGCAACTGGTAGTTAAAACAGAGAGCAAGCCCCCTGCCCCCCCTATATAGCATTGATGATGTTAGCTAGTTGGGTCAGGAAACGTCTGCGAGAAAACAACCCAGCTCCGAAAGCCCCAAGGACCCCACCGTCCTCCTCCCTCTTCTCCTCTTCCTTGCAAACTGTTATTTCACAAAACTATGTCACACAAAGGGGGGAGGGGGATTATACTTTGCTTTTACTCCTACTATTAGAAAAAAATCATTCTTAACTAAGGCAGCTTCGGGGAATTTAGGAGGCGGGAGCGATTTTAGGAAAACAGAAGGATTTTGTTGGACTTCTGGCGCGGACCCTTAGAAGCCCCACGGATGGACCTTCCCCAGATGATCCTCCTATCATCCTTCAGGTCTTCCAACATCTGCAACGGAGTCCATCCACGTCACCACGGATGGAGGTCTTCTCCCCTTTCCTTCTGCCTTACCCAACATGATGGGACTTCTCTTTTCATTGACTGGTGGACTGACCAGTTCATCATCTGCCCTCAGGTCAAGGTCAACTTTTAGTGACCGTATCGGTGGCCCTTCTCCACGGCGGCTCTGCTTCCAAGCTGGTCTTCCGAGTCTTCCCATGGTGCAACCATCCCGGCTGGGAGTCCATCCTTCTTCTTCCTGGATGGACATTCTCTTCTTCTGCCTTTCTCATCCTCGGCGCCTTCGCCAAAGACCCCAATCTTCACGTTGCATGTCCGAATGATCATAATTTCAGCCTGGTTCGGGGAGTTGGATGCTATCGGTTCGCACCGGTTCGCACGAACCGGTTGTTCGTTTTATGGCTGGTTTAGTGAACCAGCAAATCCCACCCCTGGCTGCCCCCCCCCTGGAGTCCCCACGTGGCCAGTTTTGGATCCCAGGGCCCACGCAGTGGCTCAGAGAGGGCGAAAAATGGGCCTCCCAGAGCAGAGGTCACCAACCTTTTGGACCCCAGGGATCACCAAACTCACAGTTTTAAATCCCGTGGAGCAGAGACCCTGGGAAAATCCCCCCAAAAGTCTGCAGGAAAATCCCCCACCTCGTTTTCCGACTGATCGATCGTTCTTTATTTGGGGTCTCCAGCTCCGTTCTCAGGGAGAGAGAGAGAGGAGAGACTTTTGGCTTCGTGCAAGGAAAGCAGCAGAAGCTGCAGAAGTCTTCCTTTCTCTCCCCCAAAACTCTGCCAGAAATGAGTCTTTTGTGCCGGCGCAGCCTCTTGGAGCAGGAGGCCTTGCGGGGTCCCCAAGACTCATTTCTGGCGGAGTTTGGGGGAGAGAAAGAGAGACTTTGGCTGCTTTCCTTGCGTGCAGCCAAAAGCAGAAGAAGAAAGAAGCGGAAAGAAGCAGCCCGGTGGCCAGGCCAGACGTGTGGGCCGAATGGGGCAAGTTCCCCCCCTCCTCCCCCCCCGTCACTGCCTCGTGTTGTGCGCAATGCAAGCGACGCAAGCCTTGTGTTCCCGCAGGCCATGTGGGCAGCGCAGCCTTGTGTTCCCGCACAGCCTGGATTATTTGCTTTTGGGGAGGGGGGGGACATTTCTTTGCAGACCACCAACATTTTCTCACGGACCCCCAGCGGTCCCGGCCCACCGTTGCCGGCCACTGTCCCAGAGGCTCCAGAAGGCTGGAAACAGGCCTGTTTCTGGCTTCCAAAGAGCCTCTGGGAGCCCGGAGAGGATGAAAACGCCCCTTTCCCCCCACTGTGGTGCAGAAAGACTAGGCCACGCCCACCACCACCACACCCACCCAGCCACTGGGGCGGGTAACCAGTTGATAAATTTTGGGAAGCCCAACCCCCACCCCCCACCCCCACCCCTGGCTTGGTCCTCCGTGAACTCTGGATAATGCAGAAAAAATCCTCCCTTCCTGGCTTCGATTCGACCGCGTTGCACTTTCTTTTTTTTGGTTTTAAACAACTTCCCCGGAGTCAGCAAGAATTTAATTCCGATATCTGAAGCATTAAAGTCTTCTCCGGCTAAGCCCTTAATCGCAACCTGGAAGAGCCGCTCTCTTTTGTCAGCTTCTCTTTCCGAGCAAATGTTTTGACTTCACAATGTGCGCCTTTCAGCTCAGCCCGAGAGACGAAGAAGGTCTAACCATCCCCGAAGCCCCCAGCAGTTCAACAAAACCCCTTTCTGTTTTCTTAATGCAGGCCTACCCCTGTGTGTGTGTGTGTACGTGTGTGTGTGTGTGTCTCCAAACTTAGCAACTGTAAGACAGGGTGGACTTCAATTCCCAGAATTCCCTGGCACGAAATGCATCGTTTTGATAAGGGATACTCGTTCTGGCCTGCTTGCTCTCTTGTCATCCCTTTCGCTGTAGTCTCTCCACACGCTGGGAGGGGCAGGAGGGAAGAAACAGCCGGAGGGGGAATTCTGGGAGTTGAAGTCCATAAGTTTTGGACCCCCACTCCTCGCTTTCTGAAAGTGGGGGTCCAAAGGCACCGGAAAAACGGATCAATTCAGCAAGAGATCCAGGCAACTCTTCCCAGGGAAGACCACAACCGCAGCGCACGTGGTGTGTGAAAACAACAAAAGCAGTGTGTGTGTAGATCTCCCACAAAAGTCAACCAATGATCCCTCAACTCCCAGAAATCTGGAAAGCCGTAATTTGCCAGGCAAACGATCCATTTTTTTTCCGTGGATGTGTTTTGTTTTTTTAACTTGAAAAGCCACCCAGCCCTCATGCACACTCACACACACAAACACACACACCAGTTGCGATTTACAAAAATAAAATAAAATAAAAGAGAATACCGCCACAATGCTCAGCTTGTTAACCTAGAACTGCCTGGCACTAAATGCATCCTTTTGATGATGTATACCCATTCTGGCCTGCTTACTCTCTTGTCATCCCTTTCTCTGCAATCTCACACACAAAAAAACAGGCATGTTGCCCCGTTGGCAGTTCCCTGCTCTACACAATCCTTGTCTTACAGCCTTTGGCTTAGTGACGGTTCGAAATGGTGACAGTGCACTAAAATAAAAAGTGATTTATGACTGTTTTTCACCCTTACGCCAGTTGCAACGTCCCCATGGTTCACCTCAGCAAAATCCAGACACTTGGCAAACGATTCATATTTACGACGGTTGCAGTGTCCTGGGGTCACCTGCTCCCCTTTTGAGACCTTCTGATGGGGAAGCCAGATTCACTTAGTGACCGTGTGACCAACTTCACGACTGTGGTGATTTACTCCGCAACGGTGGCAAGGAAGGTCATAAAACGTCGCAAAAGCCCCCTGAATGATGCTACTTTCAATTGGAAGCATCCTGTGGGCTTTCCTTCCCAACCCTCCCCCTCCAATCGATATCTATCTATCTATTTATCTATCTAATCGATCTATATCACTCTATCATCTACCTACCTACCTACCAATCATGTATCATCCAGCCATTCATCCTTATCAGTCAATCAGCCTGTCTGTTTATCTATCCATCCTCCATCCATCCGGATCAGTTTGTCTATCTAGTCATGTCAATCAGTCTGTTTATTCATCCATCCATCCATCCAAATCTGTCTATCCACATCAGTCTGTCCACTCACCCATCCATCCATATCAGTCGGTCTATTCGTCTGTCCACCCGTCAATATATATCAGTATCTATCCACGTCATTCGGTCTATCTATCCATCCATACCAATGTCTACTGATGAATCCATCTCTCTCTCTCTCTCTCTCTCCCTATCTATCTAATCTATACCTATTTGTCTGTCTGTCTGTCCCTATCTTTCTTTCTTTCTTTCTTTCTTTCTTTCTTTCTTTCTTTCTTTCTTTCTGCCTATCTATCCATCCATACATCCATCTCTCTCCATCCATATCTATCTATCCATCCCTATCTATCTATCTATCTATCTATCTATCTATCTATCCTCTCTCTCTCTCTCTCTCTCTCTCTCTATCCATCCATCCATATCTGTCTGTCTGTCTGTCTGTCTATCTATCTATCTATCTATCTATCTATCTATCTATCTATCTATCTATCTATCTATCTATCTATCTATCTATCTATCTATCTATCTATCCATCCATATCTGTCTGTCTGTCTGTCTGTCTGTCTCTCTCTCTCTCTCTCTATCCATCCATCCATATCTGTCTGTCTGTCTGTCTCTCTCTCTCTCTCTCTCTCTCTCTATCCATCCATATCTGTCTGTCTGTCTATCTATCTATCTATCTATCTATCTATCTATCTATCTATCCACCCTATCTATCTATCTATCTATCTATCTATCTATCTATATCTATCTATCTATCTATCTATCTGTCTATCTATCTATCTATCTATCTATCTATCTATCTATCTATCTATCTATCTATCTATCTATCTATCTATCCCTGTCTATCTATAGCTGCCTGCCTGTCTGTCTCTATCCATCTGTATCAGTCAGTCTGTCCGTCCTTCTATCCATACCAATGTCTATCAACCCATCCCTACCTACCTAATCTAGAGCTCTCCAAAATTGGCAACTTTTAAGACTTGTGGACTTCAACTTACCGAATTCTCCAGCCAGCTTGAAGTCCACAAGTCTTAAAGTTGCCAATTTTGGGGACCCCTGATCTAATCTAATCTATCCATCCCCCCATTCCTGTGTCTGTCTGTCTCTCTCCATCCATATCAGTCTGTCTGTCTGTCTGGGGCAGCCAGGCACCTGAAGGGAGAGCTCCGGTCTCGTGGCTGTCAAACTCTACGCTTCCCTACTCCGATCAGTTGGGAGACCTTTCCTCAGACCACTGGACCTCTAGTAGATTTGAGTCTGTCTTTACACGCAGGTTGGGGGATCATTCTTGGGGGATTGTGTGCAACACACCAGCTCACCAAGCTGTCAAAGAGGAAGAAACCTACCAGGAGGAAGGTTATTGAAATAGTTCAGTTGACAATTACAGAATCCCAGAGATGGAAGGGGCCCCAGAGGTCTTCTAGTCCAACCCTCCTCCTCAAAAGCAGGAGACCCTACCCCATTCCAGACCAATCTCTGTCCAATCTCTTCTTAAAAGCCTCCAGGGATGGAGCAGCCACAACTTCTGGTGGCAAGCAGTTCCACAGGTTAGCTGTTCTCGCTGTCAGGAAATTTCTCCTTAGTTCTGGGTTTATTGATTCATCAATTAATCAGGATACGCGTGTTAATTGTTCTGGGATCTTCTGAATTGTTCCTGAATCCACGTGGCTTGAAAAGCAGAATAACGGGAGTTGGAAGGGACCTTGGAGGTCTTCTAGTCCAACCCCCTGAACGGGCGGAACACTCCGTATCATTCCAGACAAATGACGGTCCAAACCTCTTTGGAAAAACTTCCAGTGTTGGAGAATTGACAACTTCTGGTGGCAAGGAGTTCCGTTGATTAATTATTCTGTCAGGAAATTTCTCCTTCGTTCCAGGTTTATTGATTAACCCACCAGAATGCAGCTGGAAGGGGTTTTGGAGGCCATCTAGTCAAGCCTCCTGCTCAACCAGAAGACCCTGTTTCATTTTAGACAAGGGACTGTCCAATTTCTTCTTCAAAACTTCCAGGGACGGAGCAGCCACAACTTCTGAAGGCAACTTCTGTTCCACTGGTTGACTGTACTTGAATCCGCGTGGCTTGAAAAGCAGAATAACAAGAACTGGAAGGGACCCTGGAGGTCTTCTAGTCCAACCCCCTGCCCAAGCAGGAGACTGTATATCACTACAGACAAATCGCTGTCCAGTCTCTTCTTAAAAAATCTTCCAGTGATGGAGCAGCCACAATTTCTGGTGGCAAGCAGTTCCACTGGTTAATTGTCTTCTCCTTAGTTCCAGGTTGCTTCTCTCCTGGATTAATTTCCATCTGTTGCTTCTTGTCCTCTGATGCTTTGGAGAATAGCTTGACTCCTTCTTCTTCTCTGGGGCAGCCCCTCAAATACTGGGAGATGCTCTCCTGTCTCCCCTGGTCCTTCTTTTCCTTAAACTAGACGTGTCTTCTGTCCATCCGTAGTTTGCTCAGATTTTCTTTCTTTCTTTCTTTCTTTCTTTCTTTCTTTCTTTCTTTCTTTCTTTCTTTCTTTCTTTCTTCCTTCTTTCTTTCTTTCTTTCGCTTTGGAGAATAGCTTGACTCCCTCTTCCCTGGGGCAGCCGCTCAGATTCTTTCTTTCTTTCTTTCTTTCTTTCTTTCTTTCTTTCTTTCTTTCTTTCTTTCTTTCTTTCTTTCTTTTGCTTTGGAGAATAGCTTGACTCCCTCTTATTTGGGGCAGCCCATCAAATACTGGAGATGCTCTCCTGTCTCCCCTGGTCCTTCTTTTCATCAAACTAGATATGTCTTCTGTCCATCCCTAGTTTGCTCAGATTTTCTTTCTTTCTTTCTTTCTTTCTTTCTTTCTTTCTTTCTTTCTCTTTCTTTCTTTCTTTCTTTCTTTCTTTCTTTCTTTCTTTCTTTCTTTCGCTTTGGAGAATAGCTTGACTCCCTCTTCCCTGGGGCAGCCGCTCAGATTCTTTCTTTCTTTCTTTCTTTCTTTCTTTCTTTCTTTCTTTCTTTCTTTCTTTCTTTCTTTCTTTCTTTCTTTCTTTCTTTTGCTTTGGAGAATAGCTTGACTCCCTCTTCTTTGGGGCAGCCCCTCAAATACTGGGAGATGCTCTCCTGTCTCCCTGGTCCTTCTTTTCATCAAACTAGACGTGTCTTCTGTCCATCCATAGTTTGCTCAGATCTTTCTTTCTTTCTTTCTTTCTTTCTTTCTTTCTTTCTTTCTTTCTTTCTTTCTTTCTTTCTTTCTTTCTTTCTTTCGCTTTGGAGAATAGCTTGACCCGCTTCCTCATCCTCTCTGGGGCAGCCCCTCAAATACTGGGAGATGCTCTCCTGTCGCGCCTGGTCCTTCTCTTCCCTAGACTAGCCAGGCCCAGTTCCTGCAACTGCTCTTCGTATGCTTTAGCCGCCAGTCCCTTAATCCACCTTGTTTGCCTTCTCTGCAATCAAAAGGAGAAGCTTGGAGTTTAGATGACAAAGGGGTGCCGTTATCTGGGAGAGGCGTTTGGAAAAAAATCCCCTTTTATATATAGAAATGCTATAGAAATGCTCCGCGTCTCCGCTATAAATAAATGCAAGCTACCACAATGAGACAGGAAGAAGGAAGTCTGTAATTTGAGCCGAAGGCAGCCGACAAGAGTTGCTTCCTCAAGGCATCCAATTCACAGAAGATTCTCCAGTGTGAGACAAGACAAAGAGAGAAAATCCACTCTGTCCAAAATCCCATCGACCGCATTTCTCAAGAGTTTTGGGAAACCGGTATGGCTTCAAAACGCAACTTCTCTCCAAAACGGCTGGGAAGACGTTATTGTGCAAAAAAAAAAAACCCATCAGTCTTGGGAGAGCCATTGGAAGAACAGCCACGCAGGGGAACTTGACTGAGCGTGCCACGGTCACTCTGGAGGGCCACCGGTCTTTTAGCAGGATGGCAAAACCTACACTGGTCAGCAAAAGTGCCTGTCAAGTGGACCACGGCCTCAATAAAAGGGAATTCTTGTAGCTCAAAGTTCAAGTGGGAAGTCCTCGGTGCTCTCTGAGCTGAGCGTTTTTCTTGCAGATGTTTCACGACCCAACTAAGGAACGTAATCAGTGCTAAAGGGAGAGGAGGGGGAGGAGGAAGAAGAAAAGGAGAAGAAGAAGAAGAAGAAGAAGGAGGAGGAGGAGGAGGAGGAGGAGGAGGAGGAAGAAGAAGAAGAAGAAGAAGAAGAAGAAGAAGAAGAAGAAGAAGAAGAAGAAGAAGAAGAAGAAGAAGAAGAAGAAGAAGAAGAAGAAGAAGAAAAAAAAAACGGGGTCCATGATTCTCTCTGAGATTGGCTGTCTTCTTGTAGACCTTCTAGAAAGATGGAGAGTTTGGGAGGAGGAGGAAGAGAAGAGGAGGAGGAGGAGGAAGAAAAGGAAAAGGAGAGGAGAAGGAAGAGGAGGAGGATAAGGAGGAGAGGAGGAGGAAGAGGAGGAGGAAGGAGGAGGAGGACTGTGTGGTCCTTAGGGCTCTCTGACCTGTTTGAGACATTTCATGACCCAACTAGGTAACATCATCGGTACTGGAAGGGAGTGGGGTATGTGGAAAGGAGGAGGAGGAGGAGGAGGAGGAGGAGGAGGAGGAGGAGGAGGAGGAGGAGGAGGAGGAGGAGGAGGAGGAGGAGGAGGAGGAGGAGGAGGAGGAGGAGAACAATGTCCACAAATCTCCCTTAGCTTGGCTGACTTCTTGTAGACCTTCTAGAAAGATGGAGAGTTTGGGAGGAGGAGGAGGAGAAGGAAAAGGAAAGGAGGAGGAGGAAGAGAAAGAAGAGGAGGAAGAGGAGAAGGAGGAGGAGGAGGAGAACTGTGTGGTCCTCCATGCTCTCTGAGCTTGGTGGTTTTCTCTCAGACGTTTCATGACCCAACCAGGTAGCGTCACCAGTGCTACTGTTTACCATGGCATTGCCCTCACCCCTCGCTGGAAGGACGGGCAGGGGAGGAGCCCCTGTCCCGTGGCCACTGTTCCTCCTTGGGGGGACAAGGCATGGGGGCGTCTGGGGCAGGACCAAGCTGAGGGCCATCCTGGTGACCAGGCCTTGCCTGCTCCACAGCTCCAAGGAAGTCCTGGTGTCTTCTCCCTGGCTTTCTTTAGGATCGCTAGACCGCCGGCAGGGTCGACCAGCATGGCTTGGCAAGGGTCTGCGAGCCCCCTCCGGCACGTGGGAAGGGACCGAACGAAGGGAACGCCTGGTTTACGCCAACCACAGCACCTACAACTCCTGGAGGGGAGCTTTCCCATTCGCGTTGCCGGACGGTTTTACCACAGTTGTAAGCTTGAACCTCTCCTTGCTTAAGTGTCCATTCGTGGCTCCCTTTTCCTTCCTACGATTTCAAACGGATCTCCCCGCCCCAAACCAAGGGAGGATGGCGGTTCCTTGGAAGCCCGTGACCCCCAAATCAGAGCTTTCCCCAGCCAAGGTAGGGCTTGCTTTCTTCCTGCTCTTGCCATCCCACAACAAGTCGGAGCAGGCTCAGGCTCACAAACACGTCCCGTACCGAAGAGATTGGGTGCAGATGTTCCTAGCATGCTGCGTCTTGCCTCTTGAGAGAACATTCATCTCCAAAACACAGCATTTCACCTACATCGCCTGCAGCTCGGAGGGTTTTTTTTTTTAAAAAAAAATTAAATCTCTTCTTCTTCTTCTTTTTAACTCTTGATGAACCCCAGAGAGGCAGAGAAAGAAACAGTGAGAAAAGGAGGACAGGAAATTCAGTTTAGCCTCCTCCAGAGAAGACGGGTGGGAGGGAAGAGAAGACCCTTGGATGGACTCTAGACTCTAATCCAACTCTAGACTTATTAGGCTAACACCAGATTTACCGAAGTGTTTCATTTTTAAGAGCTCTTAAATGCAAACTCAACCATTTTTCGAAGCGTATCCCCCGTTGGGATAGGCTTACTCTCTTGTAATCCCTTTCTCTGCAATCTCTTTTCGATGTGGATCCCCATCGGGATCAACTTACTCCCTTTCCAATCCCTTTCTCTGCAATCTCTTTCCGATGCGGATCCCCATTGAGATCAACTTACTCCCTTTCCAATCCCTTTCTCTGCAATCTCTTTTCGATGTGGATCCCCATTGGGATCAACTTACTCCCTTTCCCATCCCTTTCTCTGCAATCTCTTTTCGATGTGGATCCCTGTTGGGATCAACTTACTCCCTTGCAATCCCTTTCTCTGCAATCTCTTTTGAAGCGTATCCCCATTGGGATCAACTTACTCCCTTCCAATCCCTTTCTCTGCAATCTCTTTTCGATGTGGATCCTCATCGGGATCAACTTACTCCCTTCCAATCCCTTTCTCTGCAATCTCTTTTCGATGTGGATCCCGTTGGGATCAACTTACTCCCTTTCCAATCCCTTTCTCTGCAATCTCTTTTCGATGTGGATCCCGTTGGGATCAACTTACTCCCTTCCAATCCCTTTCTTTGCAATCTCTTTTCGATGCGGATCCCCATTGGGATCAACTTACTCCCTTTCCAATCCCTTTCTCTGCAATCTCTTTTCGATGTGGATCCCCATTGGGATCAACTTACTCCCTTTCCAATCCCTTTCTCTGCAATCTCTTTTCGATGTGGATCCCCATTGGGATCAACTTACGCCTTGCAATCCCTTTCTCTGCAATCTCTTTTCGATGCGGATCCCCATTGGGATCAACTTACTCCCTTTCCAATCCCTTTCTCTGCAATCTCTTTTCGATGTGGATCCCCGTTGGGATCAACTTACTCCCTTTCCAATCCCTTTCTCTGCAATCTCTTTTCGATGTGGATCCCCACTGGGATCAACTTACTCCCTTGCAATCCCTTTCTCTGCAATCGCTCCGCTCTAACGGATGGGAGGAAAAGAAATAGGCCTGGCTGGCTGGCTGGCTGAATTCTGGGAGTTGAAGTCCACAGGTCCTAAAGTTGCGCAAGTTTGAAACATACCACCCGAAATATCTGGAACATTTTAGAGTCTTCCTTTCTTTTTTTTAAAAAAAAATGCCTTGACCGTTAACCAAGGGAAAATTAAAACCTGTAAATTGGTTGTTGCTGTATCCTGTGGATGGAGTTTTATTTTTTTTAGAGGTTAGGGAGAGCGCAGTTAAAACCCAAGGCGGAATCAAGTGTTGCATTTCACAGCTATCGGGGGGAAAAAAACAGTTTTGCATTCTTTTGCAAAATGCGTATTGAAAAAAAAAGTCTGCCTATCTCATTCACGCATACCAAGCTCTGCAAAACACCCCGTGCTGGCCCTCTTAAGTTACAACTGGGAGTAGGCTTTTCCAACATCAAGAGGCTTGGGACGGTCTACAGTTATCCCAGTTGGAGCTGGTTCGGGGACCCACAGCCTTTCTGCTTCTTTATTTAACCAAGGTCGGGTGGTGCGTTTGGTGGATCCGACTACGATGCAATAACCTTAAGATCACCTCTCTGCAGGTGGAAAGTCTCCTTAGAAAAAAGAGGTCTTCACACTTGAGAGCTTGAAGACTGGTGGCCTTCGACTCCCAGAATTCCTCCTCCTCCTTCAGTCATGGCAGCTCGGGAATTCTGGGAGTTGGAGTCCAGCAGTCTTCAACTTGCCAAGTGGGAAGACCCATGCCGTAGAACAGGGGTGTCCAACCTTGGCAACTTTAAGACTGGTGGACTTCAACTCCCAGAATTCCTCCTCCTTCAGTCATGGCAGCTCGGGAATTCTGGGAGTCGGAGTCCACCGGTCTTCAACTTGCCAAGTGGGAAGACCCATGCCTTAGAATAGGGGTGTCCAACCTTGGCAAGTTTAAGACTGGTGGACTTCAACTCCCAGAATTCCTCCTCCTCCTTCAGTCATGGCAGCTCGGGAATTCTGGGAGTCGGAGTCCACCGGTCTTCAACTTGCCAAGTGGGAAGACCCACGCCTTAGAACAGGGGTGTCCAACCTTGGCAACTTTAAGACTGGTGGACTTCAACTCCCAGAATTCCTCCTCCTTCAGTCATGGCAGCTCAGGAATTCTGGGAGTTGAAGTCCACCAGTCTTAAAGTTGCCAAGTGGGAAGACCCACGCCTTAGAATAGGGGTGTCAACTTTGGCAACTTTAAGACTGGTGGACTTCAACTCCCAGAATTCCTCAGCCAGCTTTGCAAAGCTGGCTGAGGAATTCTGGGAGTTGAAGTCCACCAGTCTTAAAAGTTGCCAAGGTTGGACACCCCTGCCTTAGAACATGAAATGAAATGAAATTTTTGAATGAAATTTTTCATTCTCTAAATGAAAAAAAGTGATTAGGGGACTGGAGGCGAATAAAACTTGAATGGCTCTCGAAACTGGGTATCTACTCTAGAGAAAAGAAGGACCAGGGGTGACATGATAGCAGCACGGCAGTATTTGAGGGGCTGCCACAAAGAAGACGGGGGTCAAACTTATTTCCCCAAACACTAGAAGGCAGGACAAGAAACAATGGACGGAAACTAATAACGGAGAGGAGCAACCTGGAATTAAGGAGAAATTCCCTAAAAGTTAGAACAATCAACCAGTGGAACAGAAGTTATGGTTGCTCTATTATTGAAGGTTTTCAAAGAAGAGAGTGTGGACCACCACTTATCTGAAATGGGGTACGGCCTCCTGCTTGAGCAAGGGGCTGGTCTAGAAGACCTCCAAGGTCCCTTCTAACTCTGTTCTTCTGTCCTGTTCCTGCGACCAGGATGTTCCCTAGTGAAGGGGGAAGAGAGCTAGTGAGGAGCAGACCTGAGCTCACCTAGGCCCAGGTGAGTCAGTGGCCAAGCGGAAGAGAGCTGGTCTCCCTTCGCATACCTGTTTTAGGGGCGGGATGAGTTAAGGTGTCACGGCAGGGGAATGACACCCAATTTGTCATCCTTGGGAGATCCTTCAGTTCTGCCTTCCCCACCCTGGAGCCTCTCAGGTGATGCCTCTGGGAGCGGTCACCTGCCAGGTGCTTGGTTCCCATGGATCTGGATCACTCCGGTTTAGGGACCTGTACCGGCGTCCGTTCACACAGCCTCGCTTGACCCGCCTTTCGGCTGTGGGGGTGAATGAAACTGTGCAGGCAATTCCCTCGGCTCTCAACTCCAACCGCCTCTTGCGGCCGAGCGAGAAAAGTTAGGTTTAAGCGTGCTCCATTTTACGACCTTTCCCCGCCGCCGCCGTTAAGCGAACCCCCGTCCGTGACTCCCATTAAAAACTGGGGTTGTTCAGTGAACCCGGCTTCCCCCGTGGACGCCGCTCATCGGAAGGCCGCCAAAAGGGGTCACGTGACTCCGGGAACATTGCAACCGTCATAAGTACATGTCAGTTTCCAAGCTGCTCAAATTTTTGTTCACGCGATCACAGGGATGGGAAGCGTGAAAAAAACGGTCCTAACTCGCTTTTTTTTCCCTATTCTTTTTTTTAAAAATCAGTTTATTTATACATTTTCAATTTACAGGCACAAGTGCTTGGCGAACAGTGCATGGTCTGCGTCAATTGGAAGCTTTTAAGAAGAGACCGGAAAACCATTTGTCTGAAATGGTGTCGGGTGTCCTGCCTAAGAAGGGGGCTGGACTAGAAGACCTCCAGGGTCCCTTCCAACTCTGTTATGCTATATTCTAATTTGCTTATACTTTTCTAACTCCTAATGTCTACCTCTGTCATCCGACCATTGGTAAAACAAATCCCACGTTCCAAAATATATAAGGCGGGGAATGACGATTTAATAAAACTCTATAGGTAAAATTTGGTTAAATAGAAACAAAGAGGAAATATGAAATGACTATATGAATATCTCTGGAATAAATACAATATGCATTGTAGATTGGGGGAAATACCATGTGGACCCCAAATATATTAGTTTTATTCTATTCTATTTTATTTTTGTTTGTTCATTACACGTCGGTTCTGAGAAAGATTAAAAAAGTAATAACTTTAAATAAAATAGATGGTAAGCTTGAAATGACAATTACAGGGGATAAAGGATGGGAAATATGTACGGGGATGAACTATTTTTGATAACGGATTAATGAACTCAAAATATGAAATGAGAAATTATTTAACGATTAATGAAATAGCTAATGATTTGATATGGAATTAGATAAGAAAGTTGGAAATGTAACCGTGATTATACATGAATGTTGCAACCTGGAACCACGTTGCTTACCTGAAGAGGTGTGTAAAAAATAAAAAACTTTATGAAAAAAAGAAAAAGAAAGAAAGAAAACACTCTGTATCTTTCCTCCCTTTCATCTTTAACGTCAATCTGTCCATTTCTGCCCAATCTTAAAAACTTTAAAATTGCATCTCCTTCTATAGGTGTATTCCCATTTTTCCAATAACGTGCAAATACGATTCTTCCTGCTGTCAAAGCATGCAGTATTAAATATATGTCCCCTTTATCACACTTCCCTGGTATTATACCTAACAAAAATATTTCTGGCTTGTAATTTATATGCTACCTTTTTTTTTTTTCTAACCACGTATTTCGTTTTTGTCCAGCGGTTCTTTGCTTTTGCACACAATCCACCGCATGTGATCTGCTAACTCGCTTGTTGCAACTTCTAACGGGCATTAAATCAATGGGTTCCTATGTAGCTACAGTTATTTTTTTTAATTTAAGTTGAATGCCTCTTCCTGGGGTGGGCGGGTCAAGCTTGGGAAGGGGTTGGACTAGATGACCTATAAGGTCCCTTCGAACTCTGATTATCCGTTAAGCCCTTGGTGTAAGCTCATTGGTGTAAGGAAAAGGATAAATCTTTCAATAAATAGCAATAGCCCGTAGACTTATATACTGCTTTATAGTGTTGTGCAGCCCTCTCTAAGCAGTTTACAGAGTCGGCCTATTTGCTCCCAACCACCTGGGTCCTCGCTTTACAAAACCACCTCGGAAGGACGGAAGGCTGAGCCAAAATAAATGAATAAGGGCAGGCATGGATTCTTAGGCCCAAATCCCACTCACCCCCCGGCTGTATTTAGACAAAATAATATATTGCAAACTCCAAATCCCGTAGGAAGGACAGCTGCATCCTGGCTCCCTGGGTGAGCTGAGAAAAGGAGAAAGGAAAAAATAAAATAAAATAACGGGCTGCAAATTGCAGACCGGATAAAATTCTTCCAGCGGGGCCTTCTGAGTGGCAGACTTTTTATTATATATTATATTAATTTGGAAGCTGGTTTAATGGAGACAGACATCCGGCCCCTCGCCAAAATCCCGGGCCCTGTGCAAGACTTGGTGTCTTGCGGTCGGACAACCGAACTCAAGCAAACTCCCATTTCTTATTTGTTCACAGGAGACCTGAAGGGGATTTCCAGTCTGGGAGGATTTCACCGGAATGCTTCTTCCACGGAACTGGTTCGTATTTCAGTCCCTTGAACGCAAATAAATCTCTTCAACTCTGAAAAGGAGACCTGCCAGGATGACAAACTGGTCTTCTCTCCCTCTCTCTCTCTCGTGGTTTCCTTCTGGCTGGGAGGGGAGGAAGAATTCGAGGTGACCATTTTGGAGAAGAAGTGGCGGTGGGGAAAAGAGGAGGAGGAGGGGGAGGAGGAGAGGAGGGGAGGAGGAGGAGGAGGAGGAGGAGGAGGAGGAGGAGGAGGAGCACCGTGGGGTCCTTGGGGTTCTCTGAGCTTGGTGGTTTTCTTGCAGACGTTTCGTGACCCAACTAGGGAACATCATCAGTATACAGAGGAGGAGGAGGAGGAGGAGGAGGAGGAGGAGCACTGTGGGGTCCTTGGGGTTCTCTGAGCTTGGTGGTTTTCTTGCAGACGTTTCGTGACCCAACTAGGGAACATCATCAGTATACAGAGGAGGAGGAGGAGGAGGAGGAGGAGGAGCACTGTGGGGTCCTTGGGGTTCTCTGAGCTTGGTGGTTTTCTTGCAGACGTTTCGTGACCCAACTAGGGAACATCATCAGTATACAGAGGAGGAGGAGGAGGAGGAGGAGGAGGAGGAGCACTGTGGGGTCCTTGGGGTTCTCTGAGCTTGGTGGTTTTCTTGCAGATGTTTTGTGACCCAACTAGGGAACATCATCAGTATACAGAGGAGGAGGAAGAGGGAGGAGGAGGAGGAGGAGGAGGAGAACTCTGGGTCTTTGGGGCTCTCTGAGCTTGGTAGTTTTCTTGCAGACCTTCTAGAAGGTTGGAGAGTTTGCAGAGGAGGAGGAGGAGGAGGAGGAGGAGGAGGAGGAGGAGGAGGAGGAGGAGGAGGAGGAGGAGGTGGAGGAGGTGCTGATGCTGCTGACCTTGTGGCTTTCACTAAACCTACAACTGCAGATAAAACTCCTCCTGCAGCGAAAGTTCACTAAAATCCAAGGTGGGGCGCGCACAGCCGCTCCTCCCAGGGGCCCCTCCCTCCCGCCGAGGCAGCCGAAACAGGTTCCCTCCTCCCTTGTGCAACCAACGGGGCTGAGCCAAGGAAGCCGACTCGCGGAAGACGCCCGGCCGGCCGGAGAGAGAAAGCCCTCCTTCCTTTGACTGAGCAACTCCTTGCCACAAGAGGCACAACCGGCTGCGCGGCCCAGGAGGCTTTGGAGAAGCGGGAGGGAAGTTAACGGGCTGACCTCCCAGATGTGTTGCCACAGGTCGCCTGCCAGCAGCTACTCAATCCGGAATAACAGAAGAAGAGGGCTGGGAGGGACCTTGGAGGTCATCTAGCCCAGCCCCCAGCTCAAGCAGGAGACCCTATACCGCACCGGAACAAATTGCTGTCCAATCTCTCCTTGAAAACCTCCAGTGACGGAGCAGCCACGACATCTGGTGGCCAGCAGTTCCACTGGGGAATTGTCCTCCCTGTTAGAAAGTTTCTCCCTTCAATCCAGGTTGCTTCTCTCTCCTGGATGAGTTCCCATCTGTTGCGTCTTGTCCTGCCTTCTTTGGGGCCTTGGAGAAGAGCTTGACCCCCTCTTCTTCTCTGGGGTAGCCCCTCAAATATTGGAGGAATGCTATCATGCCCCCCTGGTCCTTCTTTTCATTCAACTAAGCACACCCAGTTCCAGTAATAACCATTCTTGATGAAGGCACAATGGTTAGGATGCAGCATTGCAGGCCGGCTCTGCTCACTGCCAGCAGTTCAATCCTGACTGGCTCAAGGTGGACTCAGCCTTCTGTCCTTCCGAGGCGGGTAAAACGAGGACCCAGATTGTTGGGGGCCAGAGGCTGACTCTGTAAACGGCTTAGAGAGGGCTGCAAAGTACTATAAAGTGGTATATAAGTCTAAGGGCTATTGCCTGCCCTTCCTTCCTTCCTTCCTTCCTTCCTTCCTTCCTTCCTTCCTTCCTTCCTTTTCCTTCCTTCCCTTCCCTTCTCCATCCATCCATTTATCCATCCCAGATTAAGGTGGACTTGTCCTTCCGTCCTTCCGAGGTGGGTAAAACGAGGACCCAGATTGTTGGGAGCCAGAGGCTGGCTCTGTAAACCGCTTAGAGAGGGCTGGAAAGCACTATAAAGTGATATATAAGTCTAAGGGCTATTGCCTTTCCTTCCTTCCTTCCTTCCTTTTCCTTCCTCCTTCCTTCCTTCTCTCCTCCCTTCCCTATCTTTCCATCCATACTAGCTCAAGGTTGACTCAGCCTTCCGTCCTTCCGAGGTGGGTAAAACGAGGACCCAGATTGTTGGGGGCAAGAGGCTGACTCTGTAAAACCGCTTAGAGAGGGCTGGAAAGCACTATAAAGTGGTATATAAGTCTAAGGGTATTGCCCTTCCTTCCTTTTCCTTCCTTCCCTTCCCTATCCATCCATCCATCCATTTATCCATCCCAGATTAAGGTGGACTCAGCCTTCCGTCCTTCCGAGGTGGGTAAAACGAGAAACGAGGACCTGGATTGTTGGGGGCAAGAGGCTGACTCTGTAAACCGCTTAGAGAGGGCTGGAAAGCACTATAAAGTGGTATATAAGTCTAAGGGCTATTGCCTTTCCTTCCTTCCTTCCTTCCTTCCTTCCTTCCTTCCTTCCTTCCTTCCTTCCTTCCTTCCCCTTCCCTTCCCTTCCCTTCTCTATCCATCCATCCATCCCAGATTAAGGTTGACTCAGCCTTCCGTCCTTCCGAGGTGGGTAAAACGAGGACCCAGATTGTTGGGAGCCAGAGGCTGACTCTGTAAACCGCTTAGAGAGGGCTGCAAAGCACTATAAAGTGGTATATAAGTCTAAGGGCTATTGCCTTTCTTTCCTTCCTTCCTATCTCACTCTCTCTCCCTTCCTTCTTCTCTCTCCTTCCCTCCCTCCCTTCTTCTCATTTCTCCTTCATATCTTCCTCCTCCCTCCCTCCCTCCCTCCTTCCTATTCTCATCTTCCTCCCTCCCTCTCTCCCTCCCACAGTGGTTAGAATGCAGCACTGCCGGCCGAGTCTGCCCACTGCTAGCAGTTCGATCCTAACCAGCTCAAGGTTGACTCATTTTATCGACCTTCCGAGGTTGGTAAAATGAGGACCCAGACTGTTGGAGGGGGGGACGGGACGACGACACAAGAGGCTGACTCGGTATACCGCTTAAAGAAGGGCTGGAAAGCACTATAAAGCGGTCTATAAGTCTAAGGGCTACTGCGATCATTTGCATCCCCTTAACAAGTGAACACCTTGACCCGTGCGTCCGTTTTTGGCAGCCATTAAGCGTGTTTGTCTCCAGGGCAACGCAAGGCACACGTGTGTTTCTCTCGTCTTTGCTGCTGTTCTCTGCCCCCTTTTTCCAGAGTTTCAATGTTTTTCCTCCCAGGGGTCAACTCATAAAACATTCCTGTGCCTCTTTTAGTAGTCGCCATAAAAATAAAATAAAAAATAAAATAAAAAGGGGGGAGGAAGGAAATCTGGAAGAGCAGTTTGAAAGCGAAAATACATTCCAACTCTCACCTTGAAAAGATTGTAACTAAACTAGCAGAGTTTCTGCCCGCGAAGTTTGGCTCAGGGATCACGATTTAATTAGAGCGACGGCTGGAATCGCAGGATGGCCCAGAGCGGAAGCCATCTTACCTGGGAAGCGCCGTTGCCAAGGCAACCTCTCCAAGCAACCTTGGAGACCTAGCCATCTTCCCAGCCCATCTTCCGACCAGCACCGTCAATGGGGGGGGGGGGAGCCTGATTCGTTTAATGACAGCACAACTCACTTAACAACCTTGGACAAAAAAGGTCATAAACTAGGACCCAACTCATTTAACAACCTTCCTGCTTAGGGATGGAGATGGAGTCCTCGGCTTATGACCACAATCGAGCCCAAAATTCCCATCGCTAAGTGAGACAATTGTTCAGTCTGGTTTTTGCCCCGTCTTACGACCTTTCTTGCCGGGGTTGTTAAGGGAATCGTTGCGGTCCTTACTAATATGATCGTTAAATGAGATCTGGCTTCCTTATTGACTTGACTTGTCTGAAGGTCGCAAAAGGAGGAGGATCACGTGACACACACACCTCCCCAAGACATGGTGACCGTCATAAATAGGAAGCCAAGCATCCTAATGTGGATCACATGACCATGGGGGAACGTCGCAACGATCGTTAAGTATGAAAAACAGTCTTAAGTCGCTTATTTCAGTGCCACTGTAAATTAGGACGGTCACTAAATGAACGATTGTAAGTCGGTGTTTACCTGTTGTGGGATTTTGCACTATCACCATCCTAGAGATTTGGATGGAAGGGAACTATGCTCCCCAATGCCAACTGTTTAAAAGTGTGTGTATGTGTGTGTGTGTGTGTTTGTGTTTGTGTGTGTCTGTGTGTGAGAGAAATAGAAATAGTGAGAAATAGAAATAAACAGAGAGAGAGAAAGCGAGAGAAAGAGAAGCAGAGAGAAAGAAAGAGAAATAGAAAGAAACAGAGAGAGAAAGAGAGAGAGAGAGAAAGCAAGAAAAAGAGCAGGGAGAGACAGAAAGAGAGAAATAGAAAGAAAGTGAGAAATAGAGAAGAAAGAAAGAAAGAAAGAAAGAAAGAAAGAAAGAAAGAAGAGAAAGAGAAGAAGAGAGAGAGAAAGAGAAATAGAAAGAAACAGAGAGAGGAAAGAGAGAGAGAGAAAAGGCAAGAAAAAGAGAAGCGGAGAGACAGAAAGAGAGAAATAGAAAGAAAGAGTGAGAAATAGAAAGAAAGAGAGAGAGAGAAAGCAAGAGAAAGAGAATCAGAGAGAGAGAGAAAGAGAAATAGAAAGAAACAGAGAGAGGAAAAGAAAGAAGAGAGAAAAAGGCAAGAAAAGAGAGAGCAAGGAAGAGAGAGAGAAAGAGAGAAATAGAGAGAGGAAGAGAGAGAAAAAAGGCAAGAAAGAAGAGAGAGAGAGAGAGAGAGAGAGAGAGAGAGAGAGAGAGAGAGAGAGAGATGATTTAGGAGTGGCACTGGCACAAGGAGGTAGGTTGTCAGGTTTGAAATCCAGCCCCGGCCCCAGAGGCGAATTGGGTGAACTGGGAAATTCCTCCTTTCCCAGTCCTTACTGGGTTTGTGGTGTTTGGGAAAACAGGGGGAGGGAATTTTACAGACGCGGCCTTGAATTCTTCTTGCACAAAAGGCGAGATGTCAATCTAACAAAATAACTACCTTTTCTTATCTGGGAACACTCCCCGAGTTAATTTCGGCTTTCTTGCTAAACCGTGCTTTCTTCACACTCTGGGCAGCTCGAGAAAAGTAAGCCAAGTCCCACGGCCCACATCGGACGACACCGTGACCCTCCACAAACAGCTTTCTTCCTCCTCGTCCCAGAATCAGGAAAGGGTGGTGGTGGAGGGGAAACCTTTATCTCCTCAAAAGTCGGGGTGGTCCAACCTTGGCAACTTTTAAGACCTGTGGACTTCAACTCCCAGAATTCCCCAGCCAGCCGTGCCTTGTTTCTTTTTTCCTCTTACCGCTCTTCAAGGGGAAAGATTGCAGAGGAAGGGATAAGGAGAGAGCAAGCTCTGCGGATCGGAGAACTCTGGGAGTTGGAAAGTCCACAAACTCTGAAAAGTTGAACTCTACCCATGTCCTAAAAGCCTAGAACCGCGATGGCGAACCTATGGCACGTGAGCCCCAGTCAAATTTACCTACGCCGCGCATGCGAGCACCTCCCAGCTGATTTTTCGACCCGTTTGAGGCCGTTTGCGCCCTCCTGGAGGCTCGGAGGAAGCCTCGGGAGGCCAAAAAACGGGGCCCGTTTCGTCACTTTCGTCGCTCTCTGCTTCTCTTTCTCCTGCTTTCTCTCTCTCTTTTATTTCTCTTTCTCTTTCTGTCTCTCCGCTTCTCTTTTTCTCTTTCTCTCTCTTTCTCTCTCTGTTTCTATTTTCTTTCTCTCTCTGCTTCTTTCTCCTCTTCTCTCTCTCTGTTTATTCTCTTTCTTTCTGTCTCTCCTTCTCTTTTTCTTGCTTTCTTTCTCTCTCTCTTTCTCTCTCTGTTTCTATTTCTCTTTCTTTCTCTCTGCTTCTCTTTCTCCTGCTTTCTCTCTCTTTCTTTCTTTCTATTTCCCACTCTTTCTTTCTATTTCTCTCTTTCTGTCTCTCCACTTCTCTTTTTCTTGCCTTTTCTCTCTCTCTCTCTTCCTCTCTCTGTTTCTTTCTATTTCTTTCTCTCTCTCTGCTTCTCTTTCTCTTGCTTTCTCTCTCTTTCTTTCTTTCTATTTCTCACTCTTTCTTTCTATTTCTCTCTTTCTGTCTCTCCCCTTCTCTTTTTCTTGCCTTTTTTCTCTCTCTCTTCCTCTCTCTGTTTCTTTCTATTTCTCTTTCTCTCTCTCTGCTTCTCTTTCTCTCGCTTTCTCTCTTTATTTCTATTTCTCACTCTTTCTATTTCTCTCTCTCTCTCACACACACACAGACACACACAAACACACACACACACTTTTAAACAGTTGGCACTGGGGAGCATTGTTCCCTTCCATCCAAATCTCTAGGATGGTGGTAGTGCAAAATCCCACAACAGGTAAACACCGACTTACAAATCGTTCATTTAGTGACCATCCTAATTTACAATGGCGCTGAAATCAGGGACTTGGGACTGTTTTTCATACTTAACGACCGTTGCGACGTTCCCCCGTGGTCACGGGATCCAAATTAGGATGCTTGGCTTCCGATTTATGACGGTCACCATGCCTTGGGGAGGTGTGTGTGTGTCACGTGATCCTCCTTCGTCCTGTGCGCTTTCGGCACGCCACAACAAAAAGGGTTGGCCATCACTGGCCTAGAATGACTTCCTGGAAATATAATGTTTGGGGTATGGAGAAACATCCGAGAGACCTCAAAAGACCCCAAATTATTTGTAAGGGATCTACAGAGAACCCCAGAAGGTTCTCTGTAGATCCCCAACTCTCGAGTTCATCTCTCAATCCTCAAACGATTTAGTTATGGGTAGATTCTCGACTTACGACCATAATCAAGGCCAAATTTTCTCCTGCTAAGGGGAGGCATTTGCTAAAGAGAATTTTTTTGCCCCAATTTATGACCTCCCCTGCCACGGCTGTTAAGTGAATCACCGCAGTTGTTAAGTGAATCTGGGCTTCTCCACTGACTTTGCTCGTCCGAAGGTCGTGAAAAGGGGGTCGCATGACCCAAGGACGGTGCGACCATCGTAACTATGAGTCAGTTGCCTCTGAACGTTGACCAGTATTGTGGCCCACCAGCGGATGACGGAGCTGGCGGCAGAGTCGGACAGTAGTGAGGAGGTTGGGGACGAACCTGGGCCAGTCCTGGAGTCTGGGGAAGGCTTGGACGAGGGCTCTGCATCGGAGTCAGAGATGGGGCCAGGTCATCTGACAGCTATCAGCTGCCTTTGGAGTCCAAAATCAGTGGGGAAGAAGAGCAGCTGGAGCCTGTTCCCAATGTGCACATGCACAGAGCTGCCAGAAGAAGGGAACAATTAAGAACTCAGGGTCGATGTGGGAGTAAGGCCATAGGTGGACGATGAATGGCCCCTCCTATCAGGATAAAAAGAGGAGCAAAAGGGGAAGGGGCTTTTGCGGGAAACAACTCGCTCTGTCATGCCCGTCGGAATCTAATTCAGAGGAGGAAGGCGAACAGCTGACAGGGAGTTGGAGTGTGACTCTGTTGGCTGGGAAGAAACTGGGGAAGGGCAATGGCCGGCGGGGCAGAGCAGGAGAGAGGTAGAGCAAGGGAGAAGGACTTCGGAGGAAGACCCAGGCCCACCCCCTCTTCATCCTAGGGCACACAGGGAAGAACGGAGAAGGGAGCAACATGGGTTGCATGGCTTATGGGGGAGGAAAGGGCTCTGATTCCCTTCATTAGCTGCAGCCGGGAACGTAGTGTTTAAAAAGGGAGGTTGCGCACAGCAAAGTTGTGAGCAAATTGTGAATTATCTGGCATCGTCGAGGTTTATCTGGGTTTTGCTGGCCTTTTAAGTCTGCAATTCCTTCTCCTGCCCTGTCCAGTTAATTACTGCAGGGTGGTTTGTGTGGATTTTTATTTACAGTTTGTATGTAGTTTGTTTTCAGACTGAATTTCCTCCACTTAAAGACTGTTCTTGGGAGAGTTTTTTTCTCCAGCCAAAGGTAACTTGGGACATTGGGGGCAAAGTTGGAGGTATTAAAGGGACCCTTCTTGCTTATTTGACTGCGTTGCCTTTGTGCCACGCCCCACGTCATCACACGCTCGTTCGTTCGTCTGTTCGTTCCAGCTTTATGAAGATTTGTCTGTATTACCCAGCCCTTCCTTGTCAGCACTGAGCGTGGAACTATTTACCGGGCAGCGTTCCAGGATTGATAAAAGGTCTGAGCTCATTAGTCTACCTTCGCCAGACTGTTTGCCAAGCCGTTGGCTGGCCGTGAATGAAATAAATTCACATTCATGTAATAAAAGAGGTTTCTTCCAGGACTCATAATTGACTTTTTGAGGAGGCCTAAGACAGAACACTAACTTTGGTCACTAAATGAATGGCTATAAGTTGAGGATTAGATATGCCCCACGGAAACAGGGCCCCCGATGGCAACGGGATGGGTCTCTTGATTCCAGGGTCCCAACAGTCCTCCGCCTCATTTCAGCCCCTTCCTTCCGGAGATCCATTCTCCCCTTCACCCATCATGAGCCCCTGGGAAACCGCAGTTCCTCCTGCATCAAAATTTGGATGTCTTTGCACGCTCAATCCACGTGCAATTTAAAATAAAAACACAACAGGTTGGGTGAGCGGACTGTCATTACGCCAGCAGGAAATCCGGAGGGGCCACCACGATATGACAAGCATGCCGGTTGAATAACATCTCCGTTTTAAAACACAAAGCCTTTCTTAAAAGCTGTAAGTTTTAATGCATCCCCTTTTAAAAATATTTTATTGGTATTGCAAAATATAAACTACAAAGGAAAATTTTAAAAGTGGTGGAAAGGTTAGACGGGGAAGGGAAAAATAGAGCGTAAAGGGGGAAAAAAGGAGTGAAAAAGGCACCAATTTCCCATTCTCTTTAGTTACAGTAGAAGATAACATTTACAACCACAAATAAATACATTTTTTTTAAAATCTGGTTTTTTTTTCTTCCCTTTAAAGAATCTAAAAGCAGCGGCGAATTTTGTCGATATAAACTATGACACTTTGCAAAGATGGATACGTGCAAAGAGAAATGCATATTATTTGCACAGCCAGGAATAACAACAAGCAGAGATGGTTTAATTGATTGCTTTATTATCATATCTAGTTAAGTTTTTATTTGGACATCGCTTCTGGATTTTTTGCTTGCGATAGGGGGAAAATTGAAATTTTAGTTTTGCCAGTTAGATAGATTTGCTGTTAGAGAAATGTCTAGGATGTACTGTACTAAGGTGTATGGGTAAAAAAATAGATGCTCTAATATTATTATCTTCTACTAGGCCAAAAAGAGTAGGAATTTCATGTCTTTTCTTCCTTTTTCCCCTTCTACCTTTTTCTCTTCCCTTCCCCCTTTTTTCCCCTTCCCTTAAGTTTCCCATGAGTTCCATTTGCATTTTATATTTTGATGAGCTGATAACATTTGCAAACTGGAATAACATCTCCAACTTTAAGAGCCAACTTTTCTCCTAAGGAGGAACGAGAGAGATGCCATGGGATCCTGTCTTACCCCACTTCCCAAGGGGGCAGCTTTATTTCGCAGGGGCCCAGTGGGGGCTGATGATGGTGTGTGTGTGTGTGTGTGTGTGTGTGTAATGGAGTTTCAAAGATTTGTATATTTCGGCTGGGTGGGGATAGGTGGGTGGGAGGCCTCGGCTTACGATTAGCCACGTGACACAATCTCAACCCAGAAATGTAAACTAAAATGCATACAATGAAAATAAGATATACAATAAAATAATAAAATAAATACTGAATCAAATTATCTATCTATCTATCTATCTATCTATCTATCTATCTATCTATCTATCTATCTATCTATCTCTGTCTATCTATCTATCTATCTATCTATCTATCTATCTATCTATCTATCTATCTATCTATCTATCTATCTATCTATCTATCTATCTATCTGTCTATCATCTATCTATCTATCTATCTATCTATCTATCTATCTATCTATCTATCTATCTATCTATCTATCTATCTATCTATCTACATCTCTTACTCATCTATCACATCTCTATCTATCTATCTATCTATCTATCTATCTATCTATCTATCTATCTATCTATCTATCTATCTATCTTTCTATCTATCTATCTATCTATGCAAAATACTCCTCATGCACCATCACAAAATCTCAAGAACCGTCAAGCCTACAAACTCGAAATTTGGCACGTATGTTCCTCTTGGCTTCTAGGTGCTCACTAAGAAAGGATTCTTTGAAATGACCATTGGAGCATAAATATTTTGTATATTATTATTATTATTATTACACTGATGCTAAGGAGTTCTACTCCCCCTCCCCACCTGGAAAGAAATCTGCTCCAAATGCAAAACACAAGCAGAGGAGTTTGAGTTTGAGTTTCACAGCCCCAAGCAGCTTTAGTACAGAACAGTTGAGCTAAGCCACGCCCAGGCTCCTTGCTGTTTCCTTCTTGCTCACACAGCAAATACTGTTTCAGTTTCCAAACAGCCCTCTCACACACTGACGGGATGCTAGCCAGATGAATACCGATGAATGCTGGTAGGCAGAGGCACAATATATATTCGTGCATACACCACACCCAGACCCACGCGCACACACATATATATAAAATACAAAATAAAATGAATAAAATAAGATACAAAAAGAATAAACAACAGGATAAAACAAAAGACAGGACAAAAGGGAAAAAATGAAATAAAGAAAACAACAACAAAGAAAACAGAAAAGAAAACGAAAAGAAAAAGTGAAGAACACAATAAAAAATGCGAAATAAAATGCCAAATAAAAACAAAAGAAAATAATTTTTTTTTTAAAAAGATAAAAAACAATTCAGGCGATGAAACAAAATATGTAAAAAAAAACAAAAAAAACCCGAGGAATAAAATAAAATAACACTAAATAAAATAATAACAAAATAAATAAATAGAAAGATTAAAGAAAAGAAAATAAGTTGGCCAGGTTTTATTTCTCTTTTTCTTAATACCCCCCTTGCAGAATCACTACCCAGAAATTTCAACTCTCCCCCGTAACCCCAGAGCCCCCCAAAATATGGGAGCCCCTCCTGAACGAAATTAAAAGCACCCGCCTTTTGCAAGAAAATTTGGCTGGGTTTTGTTGTCTTCCCTGTGTGAAAGTTGGGAAACGTCCCGGGGCAAAACGCCACACCCACACCCCCAATCTGCTTCTCCGGGTTTTCCCTACAATACCCCAAAGAGAAGCCGTAGGTGGGACCCTATCCCCCCCAAAAAGCGGGGGGCGGTTGGGCGCCTGTTAATCTAGATACAGGCGCAAGTATTTAAACCCTCTGCCAATACCGCTAGTCCTTGCGTTACGACCACAACGGAGCCCAGCATATACGTTGCTAAGTGAGAAATTTGTTAAGAGAGTTTGGTCCTACTGTACAACTTTTCTCGCCACAGTTGTTAAGCGAGTTGCAGCCATTGTAACACGGCCGTTAAGTGAATCCGGCTTCCCCACTGACATTTGCTGATCAAAAGGTCGCCTAAGGAGATCATGTGATACCCACCCACCCCCAGAGACACGGCGACCGTCGTAAATGCGAGTCTGTTGCCAACTTCCAAATTTTGATCACGTGACCGCGGGGCTGGATGCAATGATCGTTTAGCGTGAAAAAACATCACAAGTCGCTTTTTTAGTGTCGTCGTAACCTTGAACGGTCACTAAATGAAGTGCGGCAAGTCAGGGGCTAGCTGTATTGATTGTGTCTAAGGGGGACCTCGCCCCAAACTCTGCATGTCCTCTGAACAAAATGGAGGAGTTTGGAAATCTCCTAAGATCCCTTTCTCTGCAAACTTTTTTTTTGTAAAAATAACCTTTATTGAAAATTTAAAACATTCAAATACAAAATACAAGTATTTAAAATGAAAGTATTGTGTATATTACAACCCATTTTGACAGTGCTTACATTTCAATTGTTACTCCAGTGCGTATTTTATACTCCTATTTGTTCTTACGTATATACCTCTATCTTTCTAAATTATACATCCCTTATTTATTTAATTGCTTATTTCTATTATTTATCCAATGGTACCAATTTTCCCAAACTGTATAAAAAAACGGAGTCTTCCTTCTCTTTTAATTCTAATGAAAGTTTATCTATTTCCGCGCGGACGAAAATCTTTTTTAGATAATTAAACTCTCTGTCGGCATAGAATCTCCTTTCCAACATTGTGCGAGCGCTAATCTCGCTGTTATTATTATATGCAGGGATTAAATATTTTTATCTCTTTCATATAATTCCCTTGGATGATTCCCGGAAGAAATATTTCTGCTTTAAATTTGATTTGGGACTCTCATAATTTTCCTTTCACCGTTTTCGCATTTTGGTCCAACATTTCTGAATTTTTGGACAGAGCCACCCTACGTGAAAGAAGGTACCCTCTAATTGCTTACACTTACTTTTAAGAGCTCGATTTTTGCACAACCCTCCGGAGCATGGGAATTTAATCTAACCATCTGAAGGAGCAACTGGACCCCTTTCCAAACTGGATTTAAGAGTTCCCTCGGAGTGTGGGGTGGTGCCAGGGGAGGAAGGGGGTAGAAAAGACAAATATTACATTTTTTTTTCCCCAAGCCAGCCTTGCAATTTAAAGGCCGGAGATAAATCTTGCAAAAACTTAATTGACAAAGCCCGATATAGTGTGTGTGTGTGTGTTACAAGGTCACAAATAAAGCAACGAATTGCAATAGCTCGCAGGTTAACATCAACCCCAGGCTGGGTCGGGCAAGGGAGAAAACAATAATAAGGGATAAACCTCCTTTGACCAACATGACTGAAGCAAAAACAACAGTTACTTATAGGTGGGAGGCGGTTGGAAGGGCCTATTCCGCGGTGCAAAGGCATAGATCTCTGTAACGGTAGCTTAGTACTCTGACGATGTCAGCAGAGGCTGACGAAAGCTCAGTAAGTATAATTAATATAATTTTAGTTCCGGAGATCGCAAGCTCTGCAAATAAAGCTGAAATATTCCCCATTTTTGAAAGGAGGAAGGAAAAAAAAAACTTCTGAATTAGAGCGGTCAGTTTTGCTCCTCCTAAAACCGTTATCCCCTTCAAAATTACAGACGGTCCTCGACTTAATGACCAGAATTGGAAACGGAATTTCCTTGGCTAAGCAAGGCGGTTGTTAACGTGAGTTCTTCTTCATTTTACGACCTTTCGTGACGTTAAGCGAATCACTGCCGTTCGTTAAGTGAATCTGGCTTCCCCGTTGACTTTGCTTGTCGCAAAAGGGGATCACGTGGCCCCTGGAACACTGCAACCATCATAACTACGAGTCGGTGGCCAAGCACCTGAATTCTGATCCCGCAACCATGGGGAATTCTGCAACAATCGTAAGCGTGAGGAGTGGCTGTAAATCCCTTTTGTCAGTGATGTTGTAGGTCTAACTGGTCACTAAATGAATGCTTGTAAGGCAAGGACTGTAATGAGGGCCAAAAATTATTGCAGTTGCGAGAAAAAGGATGAGCCTGAGTGAAAATGTAATTTATTAGTTGTGTTTTGGTCTAGGATAGTTTTAGTTACCACAGATTAACTATTATGGTTTTTTTTATATACTTATTTCATCTTTTATCCCTTGCAATACACTTTATTAAAAAAAAAATCATTTTTTAAACTTTGGGTATCTTATATGTATTTTAGCTTTTAAAATTATTTCTTTCACTTATTTAATTTATATCCCTTCTATCTCGCCTAAAGGCGACTCTGGGAAACTTTCCACCCAGATAAAAACAAGATAAAACACAGAATGTTAAAACAACAGATATGAACCTTACAACCGTTTGCAGGTAATTTTAATTTAAACGTTCACTTGTGCGTCTTTTTAACCGCAACCATCATAAGAATGAGTCCGTCGCTAAAGCGGGATCAGGTGGGATGCTGCAATTGGTTGTAAGTGTGAAAAATGTGGCACGTCTCTTTGTAGTGTTGTTGTAACTTTGATCAGTGGCTGAGCGAACTCAGTGGAAGTCACCTTGTATGCAAAATGTTTGTTTGGGTGGCGAACCCTGTAAAAATACCCAATTTTTACGCTCTGCAGGTTGCAGCTGGAATTCTTCCTTTCGCAAGACCGGCGTGTAGCCAAAGATTGCAGACTTGGGTGCAAATATTTTGATTTATTTATTTTTTCTTTTCCTCCAAGGGCAGGGAGGGGACAGTAATGAAAATAAAGGGGAGGTTCATTTCCCCACTTTCCCGCAACTGGTTTTTCCCAGAGCGGCAATTGCCAAATTGCGTTCCCAGAAACAACGAGGGTGAGTAGGTGGGTAGCTGGCAGACTCTTTCTCTGCCAGGGCAGGAAGTGGGGGGGAATATCACCCCAATGGTGGGAGGTCTCACACGGGGATGACGCCATCGTCTGCTCCTCCGCCTCCGCCTCTCGTGCAAGAGACCTCACACCCGGGTTGGTCCATTCACATACCCCCTTGGTCTACGTATGGAGGGGAATGGAGGGAACCTTCGCTGGTGCAATTCACGTCCTTTCTTTCTTTCTTTCTTTCTTTCTTTCTTTCTTTCTTTCTTTCTTTCTTTCTTTCTTTCTTTCTTTCTTTCTTTCTTTCTTTCTTTCTTCCTTCCTTCCTTCCTTCCTTCCTTCCTTCCTTCCCTGCTTCCTCCCTCACTGTTTCTTCTTCATTTCTTTCTCTCTCTCACTCTGCTTCTCTTTTTTTCTTCCTTCCTTCCTCCCTCATTGTTTTGTTTTCCTTTCTCTCTCTCACTCTGCTTCTTTCTCTTTTTTTCTTTCTCTCACTCTGCTTCTCTTTTTTCTTCCTTCCTTCCTTCCTTCCTCATTGTTTTGTTTTCCTTTCTCTCTCTCACTCTGCTTCTTTCTCTTTTTTTCTTTCTTTCTCTTTTCTTCCTTCCTTCCCTGCTTCCTCTCTCACTGTTTCTTCTTCCTTTCTCTCTCTCACTCTGCTTCTGTCTCTTCTTTCTTTTTTATTTTTCTTTCTTTTTTTTTCTTTCTTCCTTTTTCTTCCTTCCTTGCTTCTTCCCTCACTGTTTCTTTTTTCTTTTTTCTCTCTCTCACTCTGCTTCTCTGTCTCTTTTCCTTTCTTTTCCATTTCTTTCTTTCCATTTCTCTCTCTTCCTCCCTCCGTTTCTTCTTTCTTTCTCTCTCTCTCTGCTTCTGTCATTCTTTCTTTCTTCCTTCCTTTCTCTCTTCCTCCCTCCCTGTTTCTTCTTTCTTTCTTTTCTTTCTTTGTTTCTCTCTTTTTCTTTCCTTTCTCTCCTTCCTTCTTTCCTTCCATCCATCATCTCATCCTCTCCTTTTTCCTTCCCTCCTTTCCTTTCGGCATTGTGTTCTTTCCACACATCCCTTGGCACCCAGCAACTTTCCCAGCCATTTTCTGACCAGCAAAAGTCAGTGGCTAAACCAGATTCACGTTAACAACCATGTTATTAACAACTATTAAGATTCACTTAACAACAGCGGCAAGTAAGGTCGTAAAATCGGGCAAAAATTCATTGAACACCGGTCTCGCTTAGCAACAGAAACTTCAGGCTCAATTGTGGTCATAAGATTGAGGCCTACTGGTGTTCCCTGGAAAATCCTCCAGTGATGGAGTACCCATAACTCTAGGCTGCACCAAGCTACGTCACTGATCAATTGTTCTCACCGTCGGAAAAATACTTCTTACTCCTAAAGTTGGTTCTCAACTATGCCTGCCTAACCCACCAGGAGAAAGGAACGAGTTCAAGAGAGAAAGCCTGATGAAAATAAAAAATCTCTTCAAGCAATTCAAGTCACTTTTGGAAGAGTTGGTGGAAATTGTGAGAAGATCATCAACCCTCCAGGACTCCTTGGGTGGAGCCGCGTGCAATTAAAACTGTTAGTAGGTCACGGTAACCTAAGAGATACTTCCAGTTGGGTTGGTTCCTAACCTGTCATTAGGGAGAAAGGAGGATGATGACTGTTGGCTGAAGAGCCCTGAAGTCACATCAAGTGAAAAGAAAAAAGTGGTTGACTTAAGCAACCCAGCGATGAGATCTTAATATCTTCTGACTTTGGGCCAAGTTACGACAAACTGTGAAAGTCAAGAGTGACAACACCAAGGCGGGTTGCAAGAAAGCAAGAAGGGAGCCACCGAGTTCTCAAGATCTTCCTCCCTTGAAGTGAAAGTTGGGTGTTCCACCACCTCGATAACTCACGATGGTCAATCAAAGTTCATGAGATGAAGGGTGCAGGCCAACACATATGGATGGGACTGAAAGCCTCCGTACATGATAACAGTCCTGGAGCAACGTGGCTTCGAGATTTAGACAAAACAACTTTCCTTCCATTCTAGGACGTTCTAGCAACTACCAGATTCTTCTTGGAGGCCGCCTCATGTTGCGGAGTCCTCAGCTCCTCAACTCAGGAGAAATCGTTTCCGCCACTCGGCAACTTTTAAGAGTTGTGGATTTCAACTTCCAGAATTCCCCAACCCAGCCGTGCTGAGGAATTGTGGGAGTTGAAGACCACAAGTCTTAAAAGTTGACACTTAAAGAGACCACTAAACCAACCATGTTGCCCATCCTGGTTGAGCTGAGAGGAAGAAGAAGAACGCCAGTCTGGGTTAGAAACTGACTTTCCTCGGTCGGTATATTTTTAAGGGAAGTCCTCAGAAAAGCTTCTCTCTTGTTCTCTCATCTATCTTTAGATATAGAGAAAGGGTCTCCAACCTGGGCAACTTTTAAGACCTGTGGACTTCAACTCCCAGCATTGAACAGAATTAAATTAAAACGGAGAGATTGCAGAGCCGGCTGGGGAATTCTGGGAGTTGAAGTCCACAAGTACTAAAGTGGCCAAAGATGGAGACCTGATATAGATAGATAGATAGATAGATAGATAGATAGATAGATAGATAGATAGATAGATATTTCTGAATATTTGTTTTCTGAATATATATATATATTTCTGAAAACCCTCCTAAAATCCATTTTTGAAGACCCAGTTTCTTCCAGAAGTTATAGATGTCCAACACCGGGAGTTTTTAAGGAGAGATTGGACAACCATTTGGGTTCCTGCCGAAGCAGGGGGTTGGACTAGAAGACCTCCAAGGTCCCTTCCAACTCTGCTTATTCTACTCTATTCTAAATGCGAGGCAAGGAACTCAACCATGGCCAACGTTCCCCAAATCAAGGGTGACTCCACCCCACGTCTTTCCATGCGTTCTCCTACACAATCTCCGTTTTTTGTGATTATTTGGAAGACAAAAAAACGCAATTCCGTGACACTTTGGAGAGAAGATCTGGGTTCTCTTCCTCTCCTTACAGCAGGGGGTCCCCAAACTTGGCTCCTTTCAGCCTGGAGGACTTCAACTCCCCCAATTTCCCCAGCCAGCTATGCTTCATGGCTTGTAATCCCTTCCTCCGCAATCTCTCCTGTTTTCTTCCATGCTGGGAGAGTTGAAGTCCAGGAGACTTAAAAGTTGCCAAGGTCGGAGGCCTCTGCCTTACGGTAACAAAAACAGCCCCAGAACCCACCCCATTAACCTCCAAGACTTACGGGCAGCTCGCTTAGCGACCGTTCAGTTATAATCACACTGAAGAAAAAAAATTTGTCTTTATGACCAGTTGTCACGCACTCGTGACCGCTGCAGCCTCTCCGGGGTCACGTGATCCAATTTCAGACTTTGGGCAACCGACTCGTATTGATGACGGGCGTGGCGTCCTGGGGTGTGTGTGTGTGTGTGTGTCATGGGATCCCCCTTTTTGCAGCCTTCCGACAGAGCAAAATATTTACTTAGTGACCATGTGACTCCCTGAACACGGTGCCAAGCGAGGTCATAAAATGGGGCTTAACGAGCGTCTTACTCCGCCGTCCAAAGGGTGGGTGTGGTCGCAGGTTGAGGGACGGCCTGCTAATACGGCCGTAGCATTTCAGAGGTGCCCACGGGCCCTGCCATTTCCAAAAAAGACCTCCTAGGCGAAATAAGAAAATGAGCCCTTCTTTGGCTTAATTGCAGCCTAGGATTCGAGGAATACGGTCGGGTGGCGTGTTGACGCATCGCTTAGTAAGCTCTGCCCTACATTCCCAATACTCTCCCACAGCCACGTCAGCCCAGCAAGCCATGAGAAAAGAAGAGCAGGAACGATAAATCACGTCTCTTTTTCTTTTTTAAGCAGTTGAAAAGAGGAGGAGGGAGGGAGAGGAGGAGGGGGAGGAGGGGAGGAAGAAGAGGAGGAGGAAGAAGAGGAGGAGGAAGGAGGAAGAGGAGGACAAGGAGAAGAAGAGGAGGAGGAAGAAGAGGAGGAAGAGGAAGAAGAGGGAGGAAGAAGAGGAAGAGGAGGAGGAGGAGGAAGAGGAGGAGGAAGAGGAGGAGGAAGAAAGGAGGAGGAGGAAGAAGAGGAGGAAGAAGAAGGGAGGAGGAAGGACGAAGAGGAAGGACAAGGAGAAGAAGAAGAGGAAGAAGAAGAGGAGGAGGAGGAGGAAGAGGAGGAAGAGGAAGAAGAGGAGGAGGAAGGAGGACAAGGAGAGGAGGAGGAGGAGGAGGAGGAGGAGGAGGAGGAGGAGGAGGAGGGAGGAGGAAAGGACTGTGGGCCTTGGTGCTCCCTGAGTTGCTGGTTTTCTTGCAAACCTTCATGACAGAACTAGGAACATCATCAGGTTAGAAGGGAGGAGGAGGAGGAGGAGGAGGGAGGGAGGAGGAAGAGGAGGAGGAGGAGGAAGAAGAGGAGGAGGAAGGAGGAAGAGGAGGACAAGGAGAAGAAGAAGAGGAGGAAGAAGAGAGGAGAGGAGGAAGAGGAAGAAGAGGAAGAAATAGAGGAGGAGGAAGGAGGACAAGGAGAGGAGAAGGAGGAGGAGGAGGAGGAAGAGGAGGAGGAAGAGGAGGAGGAAGGAGGAAGAGGAGGACAAGGAGAAGAAGAAGAGGAGGAAGAAGAGGAGGAGGAGGAGGAGGAGGAAGAGGAAGAAGAAGAAGAGGAAGAGAGAGGAGGAGGAAGAGGAGGAGGAAGGAGGACAAGGAGAGGAGGAGGAGGAGGAGGAGGAGGAGGAGGAGGAGGAGGAGGAAAAGGACTGTGGGGTCCTTGGTGCTCCCTGAGTTTGCTGGTTTTCTTGCAAACCTTTCACGACACAACTAGGGAACATCATCAGGGTTAGGAGGGAGGAGGAGGAGGAGGAGGAGGAGGAGGAGGAGGAGGAGGAGGAGGGAGCTAGCTTGGTGGTTATCTTGCAGGCGCTTCCTTACCCAACGAGAGAACCTCTTCAATGAATAAGCAGCGAAGACCACCAGACAAGCAGTCAAGCAGAAAACAATACCCTAATTTAGAAAACTACTACCATGATCCAACTAGCATCAGCAGGACTGCAAGGGGGACTGGGGGGGGAGGAAGAGGAAGACTGTGGGAACCTTGGTGCTCTCCAAGTTTCATGACCCAACTAGGTAACTATTCAATGGATAAGCAGGGTAATAACACCAGACAACAAAAGAGTCAAACAGAAAACAACCTTCGGATCTAAAAAAACTACCAAGGATAAAAGTACATCGCTGCAACTCTGATGTCAGCGTTCCAGGAAACCTCCACTCCACCCAATAACTCTGGGACAGGCCTTGTCTCCAAAGTTTTGTTTTATTTTAAGAGTAACCCAACCCATTTGGGGAATCCCGAATCTGAAAGTTCCAGCTTTCCTTGCAATTTTAAGTAAAAAAAAAAGTATACTAATCCACCCCATGCACCTATCGTGGCATCACAGGCCCCATTCCCCATCCGTTCCCAGCTTGAGACGTCCTGTCACCCAGGTGCAGAAATGACACGACCTTGGGACTTAGAAAAAGGATGCTATTATGTCGAACCACATACGCTTCAAGGAATTCCCCCCCCTCCCACTTCCCCAGGCTCAAACGGTGGCAGCGTGGGAGCATCTGGGTCTCAATAGGGCCGCGATGGCGAACCTATGACAGGGCGGGCCGGAAGCGGCACGCGGAGCCATTTTGGCCGGCACGCGAGAAGTCGCCTGGAATATAGCCTCACTGCGCATGCAACCCCTGCCAGCCAGCCAATTGCTGGGTATCTCCCACGCATGGGTGGGGGTGGGGGTGGTGAGAAGCGCATGCACAGAGGTTTGCGGAAGGCATTGCATTATGGGTGCAGGGGTGCGCACGCACTATGGGCAAGGAAAAGGTTAGCCACCCCAACAAGATGGCTTCCAAAGCTGACACCGGGCGGGGCGAGCAACCTTACGCCGTAAGGACCCCTCCCGTGACAAATCCAGCCGCCCTCGCCTCCTTCCTTCTTGTGACCCCCACTGGCCCCTCCCCCGCCCCCCCAAAACCGGACTCACCGTCCACGTGGCCGACTTTGCGGTGCTGGACTGTTGAAATGAGACGTCGAAGCTGTGAGGCCCCGGATAATCTGTGTTGGAAGGGATGGCCGGAGACGGAGAGAGTGCGTCGAAGGTG
The DNA here is from genome assembly GCF_049901715.1 of Pseudonaja textilis. Taxonomy (NCBI): domain Eukaryota; kingdom Metazoa; phylum Chordata; class Lepidosauria; order Squamata; family Elapidae; genus Pseudonaja; species Pseudonaja textilis. The sequence continues at coordinate 92,140,663 of NC_141993.1, read as the reverse complement.
GAACTGGGCTGGGCGTAGGGCGATGGGGCCGTGACGCTGTTCTGGGCGTGCTCCGTGTTGTAGGGGCTCGTGGAGGAGGAACCATTCTGGATCTGCTGGTCCATACTGTTCAGAAGCCCCAGGTTGGTGTACTGCGGCTGGAAGGAGAGAGCGAGACATGAAGGGTAGCCAGATGGAGCATGGGTGCGCATCGCTTCCTAGCACTTGGGATTTTCTGCTTTGAGCCAAGGGACAACCTGGGACATTCGTTTCTTTTTTTAAAAGTTTTTTAGTTTAACAACAAACAAAAAACATACAACATAAAACATAAAAGCATCCTCCTCCTTCATAAATTTACAAACAGCGTATCGGTTGGTTTACCACTTACTTTGTGTGTGCGCATCCGTTTCCTAAACGCTAATATAGTTCTGTTACACAATAACTCATATTATCAATCAACCATTGTATAACCTAGTATCATTACTGCGAAATCATTTAACTATAACCCACATTAAATTTGCAGCTTGGTAGTACAACTCCCAGTTCGGAAGGCCAAATCCTCCTCTAATTCTAGCGTCTTGTGTTTCTGAGGAAGAAGGCAACGGCGCAAGGGAACCGAACTGCAGGCTCCTCGGCGCTCTCTTGAGCTGGGTGGTTTCCTTGCAGACGTTTCGTGACCCAACTAGGGAACATCGTCAGTGCTAGAGGTTGGGGGTGTGTGCAGAAAGGAGGAGGATGGGGGGAGGAGGAGGAGGAAGAGGAGGAAGATGACTATGACTGTGGGCTCTTGGCGCTCTCTGAGCTGGGTGGTTTCCTTCCAGACGTTTCATGACCCAACTAGGGAACACCATCAGTGCTAGAGGTTGGTGGGGTGTGCAGAGGAGGAGGAGGAGGGTGGAGGAGGAGGAAGAGGAGGAGGAAGATGACTATGACTGTGGGCTCTTGGCGCTCTCTGAGCTGGGTGGTTTCCTCGCAGACGTTTCATGACCCAACTAGGGAACACCGTCAGTGCTAGAGGTTGGTGGGGTGTGCAGAGGAGGAGGAGGGGGGTGGAGGAGGAGGAAGAGGAGGAGGAAGATGACTATGACTGTGGGCTCTTGGCGCTCTCTGAGCTGGGTGGTTTCCTCGCAGACGTTTCATGACCCAACTAGGGAACAACTTTTGCAGAGAGGAGGAGCGGGGAGGAGGAGGAGGAGGAGGAGGAAGATGACTATGATGTGGGCTCTTGGCGGAGCTGGGTGGGACGTTCATGACCCAAGGAGGAGGAGGAGGAGGAGGAGGACTGGGGGAGCTCCTTAGTGTTCTCTGAGCTTGATTTTCTTGCGGACGTCTCATGACCCAACTAGGAAACATCATCAGTGCTAGAAGGGAGAGGAATTCATGGAGAGGAGGAGGAGGAGGAGGAAAATGGGGAGACGGCAAGAGGAGGAGGATTGTAGGGGCCTCAGTCCTCTGAGTTTGGCTGTTTTCGTGCAAACTTTTCATGATCCAACTAGGTAATATCATCAGTGCTAGAAGAGACTAGGGCTTGGGGGGGGGAGGAGGAGGAGGAGGAGGAGGAGGAGGAGGAGGAGGAGGAAGAGGAGGAGGAGGCACTGTGGGGTCCTTGGTGGTCTCTGACGGTGGTTTTCTTGCAGACATTTCATGACCCAACTAGGTGACATCATCACTATTAGAAGGGGGTGTGTGTACAGGGAAGAAGGGAAGGGTTGGAAGAGGAAAAAGAAGAAGAGAAAGAGGAGGAGGAGGAGGAGGAGGAGGAGGAGGAGATGATGATTGTGGGTCCTTAGTGTTTTGGGCCGGATGTTCATAATATCCAGTAGGGAGGCTTAAGGAAAGTATCTTAAATGTTCTTTCAAAATTTGAATGGATGCCTCCTTTAATCTAAAAGACGTGTTGGTAGCAGACACTATTTGTAGCTCAGGGCGTAACTGTGGGATCCTTGCTGCTCTCTCAGCCTGGTGGTTTTCTTGCAGACATCTCACGACCCAACTAGGGAACCTCATCAGCGCATAAGCAAGGATTAACCCCAGACAAACAATCAAGCCCAAAACAATACCCTAATCCAGGAAATGCCAAAGGGGAAAACTACCCCACCGCCCCCCAACAACAACCATGGCAGAGCAAGCAACTGTAATATATAAACAAGACAGCAAACCCTCTCTTCCCTTGGACGGATGACGTTCCCTAGCTGGGTCGTGAAACGTCTCAGAGGGGGCAACCAAGCTCAGAGAGCTCCAAGGAGACACACACATCCCAATCAAGAAAGGGGCCTCCTCTCCCCATTTCCTATAGGAACCATAACAGATGACAGATGAGCAGAGTTGGAAGGGACCTTGTAGGTCATCTAGTCCAACCCCCGCCCAAGCAGGAGACCCTTCACCATTTCTGACCGAGGGCAATCCAGTCTCTTTTGAAAGCTTCCAGGGATGAAGCTCCCACAACTTCCGAAGGCAACTTCTGTTCCATTGAATATAGAATAACAGAGTTGGAAGGGACCTTATAGGTCATCTAGTCCAACCCCCCACCCAACCCCTACGCCATTTCTCACAGATGGCAGTCCAGTCTCTTCTTGAAAGTCTCAAGCGATGGCGCTCCCACAACTTCCGAAGGCAACTTCTGTTCCAGGGGTTGAATCCATTTCCCAGAACACCACGGAGCAACTGCCCAAATGGGCCATTCGGCTGGTCAAGCCTTGCAATGCCATTCCAGGCTTCCAAGGCTCATCTTGCCAACTTTTGAGGTCCACCACAGCAGAGACCCCTGGATGCAAAGCCACCCTGACGGCCCTCAACCTTTCCCCGTAATATGTGCCCCCCTTCCCCACTTGTCAACATGGGTGGGTTGCGAGGGGCCTGAACTAAACCATTTCTCTGTTTCGGCTTAAATCTCTCAGGGTTGGTGGGTGCTCCCATCGCGGGAGGTTTCCAAGAGGAACCTGGACAACCATCTGTCCGGAATGGTACAAGGAAGAGGGGTCTCCAAACTCGGTACCTTTAAGACTCCTGGACTTCCAACTCCCAGAATGCCCCAGCAGCAGCCATGTTGTCTTAGGAATTCTGGGAGTTGAAGTCCCGGACTTGCCAAGTTTGGAGACTCCTGGTGTAAGGTCTCCTGGCTTTAGCGGGGGGGTCAGACTTGAAGACCTCCACGGTCCCTTCCAGTTCTAGGATTCTATGTTTGTCACTATATTACGAGAGAGAACTTGAGAAACTCCAAGGTCATCAGCTGTAGACCTACATCATTTTTTTCCCTTTCCTTTTCCTTCCTCCCTCTTTCTGTTCTCTTTCTTTCCCTTCATCTTCCTTCTTTCTGTCTTACTTTCTTCCTTCATTTCCTCTCTTCGTGCCTCCTTCTCCTCTTTTCCTTCCTTCCTTCCTCCCTCCATTCCTTCTTCTTCCTTCCTTCCTTTCCTCTCTTTTTCCTTCCTCCCTCTTTCCGTTCTCATTCCTTTCTTTCTTCATCTTCCCTCTTTCTCGTCTTCCTTTCTTCCTTCGCTCCCTCCCTTCGTGCCTCCCTCCCTCCTTCCATTCCTTCCTCTTTCTTCCATTTCTTTCCTTTCCTTTTCCTTCCTTCCTTCCTCCCTCTCTTCTTTCTTTCTTTCCTTCCTTCCCTCTTTCCATTCTCATTCCTTCCTTTCTTCATCTTCCTTCCTTCTTTCATCTTCCTTTCTTTGCTCCCTCCTCCCCTCCCTCTCCTCTCCTTCCCTCCATTCCTTCCTTTCTTCCATTTCTTTCCTTTCTTCCTTCCCCCTTCTTTCTTTTTCTTCCTTCCCTCTTTCCATTCTCACTCCTTCCTTTCATCTTCCTTCCTTCTTTCATCTTCCTTTCTTCGCTCCCTCCCTCCCTCCTTCTCCTCTCCTTCCCTCCATTCCTTCCTTTCTTCCATTTCTTTCCTTCCCTTTTACTTTCTCCGTTCCTCACTCTTTCTGTTCTCATTCCTTCCTTTCTTCATCTTCCTTTCTTTGCTCCCTCCCTCCCTCCTTCTCCTCTCCTTCCTCCATTCCTTTCTTCCTTCCATTTCTTTCCTTTCTTCCTTCCCCCTCCCCTTTCTTTTCTTCCTTCCCTCTTTCCATTCTCATTCCTTCCTTCCTTCTTTCATCTTCCTTTCTTCGCTCCCTCCCTCCCTCCTTCTCCTCTCCTTCCCTCCATTCCTTCCTTCCTTCCATTTCTTTCCTTTCCTTTTACTTTCTCCTTCTGTCCTCATCCCTTCCTTTCTTCGTCTTCCTTCCTTTCTTTGCTCCCTCCCTCCCTCTCCTCCTTCCCTCCATTCCTTCCTTTCTTCCATTTCTTTCCTTTCCTTTTACTTTCTCCCTTCCTTCCCTCTTTCCGTTCTCATTCCTTCCTTTCATCTTCCTTCCTTCTTTCATCTTCCTTTCTTCGCTCCCTCCCTCCCTCCTTCTCCTCTCCTTCCCTCCATTCCTTCCTTTCTCCCATTTCTTTCCTTCCCTTTTACTTTCTCCTTCTGTCCTCATCCCTTCCTTTCTTCGTCTTCCTTTCTTTCTTTGCTCCCTCTCCCCCCTTCTCTCCCCTTCCTTCCTTCCCTCCCTCGCATCCCAAGACCCCCTTCAAACGACGGCTGCCCCTCCTGACAAATTCCAGAGGTTGCATTCAGTGTCCTTTCGCTCGGGGGGTCCTGAAGGCAGCAGCAGGCCCCCCCGTTTGCTCCCTTCCCTAAGCAGAGCGCCAAACTCCTCTGCCAGGTTCCTCTTTATTTCCAAGCAGGCGAAGCGGAAAAAAAAAAACCCTCGGCGACATCCGAAGGCAGGTACACACACGTCGCCCGAGATCCCGCAAAAGGCACAACAGAAGCACAACAACAGGCTGGCCACGTTCCCTGCAAAGCTCAAAAGGGTGGCGGGGGGAAAGATTAGCAATAAACAAGTTTTCGGAGCTTCGCTATGCAACTTCACAACGCGGGAGACGGCGCTGAACGGCCGTGTCGTCACATGGCCTGAAAAACTTTCCTTCCGTGGTCCATTTTTGGGGGGGCGGGGGGTGTCTCCACGTTTTGTCCCAGCCCATCCCCGACAAGACACAGGTGCTGTTTTTACACAACGCTTGCAAAACGTTTGAGAAACCTTGATCCAAATGGAGTTGGCCTCCCAGTGAAGATTTTCTTTTCCTTTCCTCTCGATTCGTCCAGGCGTTTCTGGCCTGACGTTCCTCACGTCCGATGTGGGAGGTTTAAGGAGAAGGACCGGAACGTGGTGGAGGAAGAGCAAGAAGAAGAAGAGAAGGGAGGAGGAGGAGGAGGAGGAGGAGGAAGAGGTAGAGGAGAAGAAGAGGAGATGGTGGAGGAAGAGCAAGAAGAAGGAGGAGGGAGAAGGAGAAGGAGAAGGAGAAGAAGAAGGAGGAGGAGGAGGAGGAGAGATGGTGGAGGAAGAGCAAAGAAGAAGAGAAGGAAGGAGGAGAAGGAGGAGGAGGAGGAGGAGGAGGAGGAGGAGGAGGAGGAGGAGGAGGAGAAGAAGAGGAGGAGGAGGAGGAGGAGGAGGAGATGATGGTGGAGGAAGAGCAAAAAGAAGAAGAGGAGGAGGGAGAAGGAGAAGGAGAAGAAGAAGAAGAGATGGTGGAGGAAGAGCAAGAAGAAATGAAGGAAGGAGGAGGAGGAGGAAGAGAAGAAGAAGAAGAAGAAGAAGAAGAAGAAGAAGAAGAAGAAGAAGAAGAAGAAGAAGAAGAAGAAGAAGAAGAGATGGTGGAGGAAGAGCAAGAAGAGATGGTGGAGGAAGAGCAAGGAGGAAGGAGGAGGAGGAGGAGGAGGAGGAGGAGGAGGAGGAGGAGGAGAAGAAGAAGAAGAAGAAGAAGAAGAAGAAGAAGAAGAAGAAGAAGAAGAAGAAGAAGAAGAAGAAGAAGAAGAAGAAGAGATGGTGGAGGAAGAGCAAGAAGAAGAGAAGGAAGGAGGAGGAGGAGGAGGAGGAGGAGGAGGAGGAGGAGAAGAAGAAGAAGAAGAAGAAGAAGAAGAAGAAGAAGAAGAAGAAGAAGAAGAAGAAGAAGAAGAAGAAGAAGAAGAAGAAGGAGGAGGAGGAGATGGTGGAGGAAGAGCAAGAAGAAGAAGAGAGGAGGAGGGAGAAGGAGGAGAAGAAGAATAGCGGGGTCCCTGGTGCTCTGAGCTTGAGTTATTCTTTTCCTTGCAGACCTTTCATGACCCAACTAGCTAACCTCATCAGTGACTCTTGGCAAGCTTGTTGTGTCCATCCAACCACACAACCCCCTCGAGAACCATCACAACCGCTAAGCCAACCCAAGGGCAGTTGGGTCCACCCTCCGTCTCCGCCACTCCTGCGTCTCAGCCTGGAGACCCCTCCAACCTTCTCTTCCCCCCCCCCCACTTATGCCTCCCCGACTTCCTCCAGCGCCCGGGCTGCTCCAGAGGGGGCTTCTCGAGGAAGGCCAGAGGAAAACAACCCCCCCCCCGCCGAGGACGCGCTCCTGCTTGGCATTCCATGCGCGCCTTCGGCCACCTGTCTCGTTGGCGGTACCACCTCCTCCTCCTCCTCCTCTTCCTCCTCCTCGCTCTTTAAATAGCCATTAATCCTCTCCTTGACATGAGCAGCTGGGCGGCTGCTTCCTCGCCTGGACCTCTTGATCTTCTAACCCTTCTCTCCGCGTTCGCCTGGGCGCCAACCCAACCCCCCTCCTCTTTCCCGGACAGGTGCAAGCCCCAAATCCAGGTGATCGGAGGTGCGTTAAGACCCCCACCCCACCCCAACCCGTGCAGGGGAAGAGCGCCTGCGGCCAGGAATGCGTGAGGAGAGGTGGCTGGTGACCAAGAGGTCAGCCTGTCTGTCTGAAGCCTCTCCCCACCAGAGCCCGGGGGGAGGAGGGGTCCACCACTGGCGGATGACTTTCTTGGGAGGCGGGCCTGCCTGCCGACAAGGGGACGGTTAGATGAGGGGGCGGGGAGGCGTGGGGAGGGGGCGCATCTCTGCTTCCCCCCGGGGGCGCAAAGCTGCTTTGGAATTTGGCCAGGCGGTCAGGCACACACGCCCCTCCCTCGCACCCCCCAACCCAAACAGAGCTGGCTGCTTTGGCTTCTAACAACCAAGGGGGGGGGGGCTGAGACCGCGCGACACGTGCCCCCCAAAACACTCCGTGAAGGGGAGGTGTCGAGGAGGGGTGTGTGTGGCAAAATAAGGCTGGTTCCCCACTCTGGAGATACATCTCCCTCCATCGCCTCTAGCCCCCCCCGCCCCCTCCCCGGGGCATTAAACGTCAGGAATAACACAAGAACGCAGCCACAACGAGATGTACAGCAATCGATCGGAATAGAGCTGGAAGTTAAGTTAAGTTAAGTTAAGTTAAGTTAAGTTAAGTTAAGTTAAGTTAAGTTAAGTTAAGTTAAGTTTAGTTTAGTTTAGTTTAGTTTAGTTTAGTTTAGTATCATTGCACACTTTCAAGAAGAGACTGGACTGCCATGTCAGAAATGATATAATAACAATATAATATAATAGAATGTAATGTAATACAATACAATACAATACAATACAACAATATAATACACTATATTATAATATAATATAATATCACTATATTATACTATAATATATTATATTATAATATAATATAATACACTGTTATACAATACAATACAATGTAATGTAATGTAATATAATACAATACAATACAACAATATAATACACTATATTATATTATAATATAATACAACATAATACACTGTAATACAATACAATAATATGTAGTATAGTATAGTATAGTATAGTATAGTATAGTATAGTATAGTATAGTATAGTATATAGTATTGTCTAGCATAGCATAGCATAGCATAGCATAATACAATATAATACAATAGCGTAACATAACATAATCTGTATGGTTGACTTATGTAATATGAATATATGTTTGGAAGGGGGAGACTGTTGATATTATGACACTGCGCGAAAGAAATGTACCAACCGACACGCTGTATTTTGGAAGATGGTTTTATGTTGATGTTTTATGTTTGTGTTTGTTAGTGTTTGTCTTTAAAAAAAAAAAAGAAATGGTGTAGGGTCTCCCGCTTGGGCCCCCTGGGGGGTTGGACTAGATGACCTACAAGGTCTCTTCCAACTCTGGTTGTCTGTTATATCTGTTTCCTCGTACAACGAAACTAAATACCATCCTCACTGCACCCCATGGCCACGAAAATAAACACACACACACACACACACATCCTTTACGCCCCATACATTGAACTGAAAACCCCTGATATTGCATCAATATTGCACTCCAAGGGACCTTGGAGGTCTTCTAGTCCAGCCCTCTGCTCAGGCAGGAGACCCTACACCAAAAATGGTTACCCAATCTCTCCTTAAAAGCCTCCAGTGATGGAGCACCCACAACTTCTGGTGGCAAGCAGTTCCACTGGTTCATTGTCCTCACTCTTAGAAAGTTTCTCCTTAATTCTACGTTGATTCTCTCCTGGATTAGTTTCCATCCGTTTGTTTCCTTCCTTCCTCCCTCCCTCCCTCCCTTGTAGAACTTCAAGGGACCTCAGAGGTCTTCTAGTCCAACCCCTGCTCAAGCAGGAGACCCTGTACCGTCTCAAACAAATGGCTGTCCAGTCTCTTCTTAAAGACCTCCAGTGTTGGAGCTCCCACAACTTCCGGTGGCCAGCAGTTCCACTGGTTAATTGTCCTCATTGTTAGAAAGTTTCTCCTTAATCCCAGGTTGCTTCTCTCCTGGGTTAGTTTCCACCTGTTGTTTCTTGTCCTGCCCTCAGGGGCTTTGGAGAATAGCTTGACTCCTTTTTCTTTGGGGCAGCCCCTCAAATATTTCACGTCACCCCTACGTCACGTCCACGTCACGTCCTTTTTGCATTCAACTAGACATACTGTTTTGTCCTCCAACCCCCTAATCCTCTTTGTTGCTCTTCTCTGCACTCTTTCCAGAGTCTCAACATCCTTTTTTCATATGGTGTCAATCAAAACTGGAGGCAGAATTCCAGGTGTGGCCATTACTACCAAGACCTGATAAAGTAGTATTAACACTACGCGTAAACTCAATCCCCCTCTCCTGCCCCCTTACCTGCACTGCGCCTCACAGCCGATTTTTCGGCTGGTTTGAGGCCTTTTTTCGGCCTCTCAGAGGCTTCAAAAAAGCCTCTGCAGGCTTTGCAGGCCAAATTCTAGGCCTGTTTTGTCACTTCCGGAAGTGACGAAACGGGCCTATTATTCGTCCTGCAAAGCCTGCAGAGGCTTTTTTCAAGCCTCTGGGAGGCCGAAAAAGGCCTCAAACCAGCCGAAAAATCAGTTGTGAGGTACACACGTGCACAGTGAGGTTAAGTTTGCCTGCGGCTCTCGTGCCGGCACAAATGGCTCTGCGTGCCACTTGTGGCACGCGTGCCACAGGTTCGCCATCACAGACCACGGGGGTTGTTGCAAAGGGTCGTAAGCGTGAAAAATGTTCATAAGTCACTTTTTTTCAGTGGCATTGGAACTGTCAACTCATAAAACATTCCTACGCTGGAGTGAATGAAAGCACATTCCAACTCTTCTCTTTAAAAGAGGGTGACTAAAATACCAGAGCTTTTTCCCGGGAATATATTTAATTGGACTGTGGATGATGTAGGCCAGAGTTGGCTTCATATAGGGCAGTGCCAGCATATCACTTTCTAATAAATCCTTTGAAGTTTTTTGAAGTTTGGCTCGAGAATCATGATTTAATTAGAGCAATTCCTGGAATCCTGACAGTAACTTTCAACAGTCACTAGGCGAACTGTTATAAGTTGAGGACTATCTGTATAATAATAATAACAACAATAACACATATAATGGCATGACAAAATAGCAACCATGGTGTGTTGGAAGGTTGGCAAGAAATACCATTTGCCTGCAAGCAAGAACTGGTGAGACCATAAAATACAGGCAGTCCTCGACTTACAACGATTCATTTAGTGGCCGTTCGAAGTGAAAAAGGCACTGAAAAAAAAAAGACTTAGGACTGTTTTTCAGACTTACGACCATCGTAAGATGGACCGTTGCGATCCATCTGACCAGCAAAGTCAACGGAGAAGGCAGATTTCACTTAACGACCGTGTGACTAAATTGAAGCCACCACAGTGGTTCGCTTAACAATGGTGGCAACGATAGGACGGTTGTAAAATGGGGGGG